>NW_023606424.1:0-80001 GCF_013339745.2 Dermacentor silvarum
AGTCTGCAGGTTTTTTCAGTATCAAGAAAGCACGCAAAGCAATTTGTAGCGAGCTGAACATACAGCAACATATTCATTCTCTAGGCATAGGCTATCCATACCATTCGAAATAATTGTTATTTGGCTACCTCCTTCTCTTTAAAAATATAATAAGCTTTTTCCTGTTTATATATTTAAATACATTGCGTCTGTGCATGGTGTTCATAGTGGAAATTATGTTGAAGGGAAAAAATAAGGATGAGGTAGCCACCGCTGGCACTTCTAATGTGCTTGTCCTCCTATTCTCAGGATTCGCAGAAATAAAGCGAAAGTAGGAATTAAAAGCCGCGTTTTAAGTGAAAAGATTAAAGAAAAAGCATGCTGACCCCAAACTTATATCTGACACTCTAATAACCTTGCAGATGCGGTGCATAGCTCGAAAGAATACTACTTGAACACGTCACTCGCAAACTTCATAAAAAATGATCCAAAGAAACTTTGGAACTATATCAGCGAAAAAAAGAAACCCATATCACAAGTTTTTTTCGATGGTTCAATGGTATCTGATCAGACCGCCATTGCTCAACACTTGAATACCTATTTCGATAGTGTATTTTCTGCCCCTAGTGCTTCTCTGCCCACCAAAATGGTGGACCATGCTGTTAACTTCATTTCTTATCCTGGTGTCGTTGCTATGTTGCTTAACTGGAAGACTAAAACTTCTTGCGGGCCCGACAATATCCCTAACATATTTCTTTGTCGCTTTGCCGAGTCTGTTGCAAATTACTTAGTTATTATTTTTCGTGTCTCTTTGTTAGCAGCGGAATTACCAGATGACTGGAAGTCAGCCCGTGTTGTGCCGATATTCAAGAAAGACGACCGTCTATTATTGCAAAATTATCGCCTGATCTCCTTATCATCATCGTGTTGTAAACTTATCGAACACATAATAGCCCACAAATAAGCTAATTCCTAGAAGAACACTCAGTTTTAACAAATAATCAACATGGATTTTAAAAGAATTTTCTACTACAACACAATTGGTTAGTATAGTCCACACCTTTGCAGCTTGTCTTGACACTAACAGTCATATTGATGTAATATTTCTAGATTATACTAAAGCATTCGACATTGTTCCCCCGCGATAAACTATTTATAAAGCTTCGGTTAATTCGCATACCAGAATTGTTTATTTCCTGGATTTTAGCATATCTGACTAACCATAATCAATACGTTCAGCTGGGAGAACAACACTCTGGCTGCCTTCCGGTAACTTCTGGCGTTCCGCAGCGGAGTGTACTCGGCCCCCAACTTTTTTTGCTCTACATCAATGATATTGTCAATGTGGTTAACACCCCAGTGCAAATTCGTCTATTTGCTGACGATTGTGTTTTGTTTAGAGAAGTTTCCTGCCTTAGTAACCAATGTGACCTTAACACTAACTTAGGCAATATGTTAAAATGGTGTGAGCAATGGGGAATGCTTCTTAATGCAACTACTAGTAGGAAGGAAATGCACACTGAATTAAAGCAATATTGAACCATGCTTGGAAAGTGCATCACTTGTTGCCGCAAACATCCTCCACACTTTGAACACCCCAGTGTTCAACTTCTCAGCCATTTCATGTCTGTCATACCCAGATCTGAATTTAATGCGGTTCTAATTGTTCTATGTTCTGCATTGTAATTAACTGTCATACATAGCATATGGTGACTAGAAATAACAAACCGCTCAAACAGCTAAGGAATTGTTGCCTATAATTTAGTTACTAAACTAACAATGTTATACAATAGCTTATATTGTGTTTACTGTAGACTTCATTGTCTTCACTGGAGGTTATAAATGTCTTTGTGCACATTATGCAAATTGAATTTTGTTACCAAACCTCAGTCACCCTTTGTGTGCTGAGTTTCATCTAAATATTTTAATTCTGTAGAGTTTTCTTGTTTGCTGTAGTGTTCAGTGTCTGTGTCATCCTTACTAGAGCATGCACATCCTTTTTTATTTTATTTGCCATGCGATGTGCAGTTCGGTTGAATTTCTTGCAGAAGAGCAGCATCTGCTACCTGGCCTTTCCGGATTCCAATTCCGGTTGCATGGGGGACACCCAGTTTCACTTCCGCATCAGGCAGTGTGCACTGCCCCAGAGGCCACTGTGCCCTGCCCTGGTGGCGTACAATGCCACAGTCGCACCTGCTCTGCAGGCTGATCCTGCCTATTTCCACGGATTTGTGTACTTTCGTCAGGTCAAGGACCCCAACGTGCGTAGGGGATATTTTCAGAAGGCAAGCCATGTCCCTGTGTCTGCATGGCATGCTTTGTTTCACCAACAGTGCAGCCAAAAGCTGTGGTCAGGCCAAACAAAAGCTCTGTAAGCTGGATGGGCTGATGCATGGCTAAGACACAGCAAATGGACTCTCTATGCATCAACCAGGAAAGGAACACTATTAAGGAAGTGCGGCATTCCAAGTGATAAAAGCTGGGTTCCTGCACATCACCAGGCTGTATAGAAACAAGTAAAACAGAGTGCAGCAGACAATAAAGCCAAGGAAAGCATAGGGGAAATGAACTGTTTTTACATTTAAATGCAGAATTAATAAAGAAAATGGAAATTAAAGTGGAAGACAGCTTTGCTGCAAGTGGGAGCCAAACCCACAACATCTGCATGATGCATGCAGATTTGTTGAGATTTGGTGGCATATGTGGCCCTCCATCCACTTTCTTGGGTATTTGTGTATGTTGTGGGCTAAGCCTAGCCCCGGGATTGTTGTTAAGCAGTGCAACTCGTGGCCACGGTGCCAGATGTGGAACACACTTTCACCAGTTTCACATGGTTGCTGAGTATAAAAAATAAACCCCTTTGTGGTTCTCCTTGCTCATTGTATAACTAGTGTATCTGCTATAGTATAATGCCACTGTAAATGTAGACATGCAAATGCTGGCTACCACGGCTAGGTTTAGCACAGGTAGACCAAGAAATTGGAGGGGGTTGCTGCTATACCTCATTTGGTAGAGCATTATATGCATCATCTGCAGGTTGTGGGTTCGGTTCCCATTGGTGACAAGTTGTCTTCCGCTTTCATTTCTCGTTTCCTCATTCATTTTAATCTCACGAAGATCAGAGGAAGTGGCCGCAGACCGCTGAAACATGTACCATTCTGTCTGGTCCTGTGTTCACAAGCCACACAATGACTGTGTCTTGCTCAAAGATGGATGCACGCCACATAGGCCATTCTTTCCTCTTTCACTCTGTGCTCCTCCGCATTCCGCTATGGAGAATTGGCTGTCACTTCCTTTTTTGGGAGGGTAGAGGGGGGGGGGGGATTCGACACAGGACATATCCTCTGTTAGTTGTTGTTGAACTGAGCGGTCATGGTGCATACCCACAGTCAGGAATTGGCCATGAATCGGGTGGTTAAATGGAATGGACAAGAACAAAGGGAAATAAATAACTCGGAATTTGACATTTTGAAATGTAAATTCTTGGGTGCAGAAAAAAAGGAAAGAAACACAAAATGACAAATTAGAATGGGCAGCGCCTTCTCATCTTCTCTCCCCTGTTATTTCGTCATGTAAGGCTTTCAACAAGGCAATCACAGTGCCACTTCGACTACTGCACCAACCCACACATCAGCGTTACGACAAGACATCACCCCCAATTTTCATGATGTACAGAGATGACATATCGGTGAATCCTATGCCAAAAAATTTGGTACACTTTTTGAATTTGTTAAATTAAAAGATGTCATAATTCCTGATTTGTTGCACATTTAAGGAATTGAGGCATCATACCTTCATTAGAGTCGGCAGATCTTTAAGGGGCAAGAAAAGCTAGACACAAATTTGGTGCTGGTTCTCCTCTAATTGGGTGTTTGCTTCATATTGATAGCAAACTATCAAGCCCTTCGGTTACCAGCTGTCTTTGCTAGAGAGAATAAAGCTCACTCTTACAGTCTGGTGTTCTCTCCCTCCCTCTTTATTCAGCGTCGGAGCTATAAGTGAACAGTGAATTCAAGTTTAAAAAGTTCCACTTTAAAATCAGGGCATTGTTCATAACATTGTTATTAAATAATGGCTATTGATAACAAACTATCAAGCCCCTTGGTTACCCAGCTGTCTTTGCTAGAGAGAATAAAGTTCACTCTTACAGTCTGGTGTTCTCTCCCTCCCTCTTTATTCAGTGTCGGAGCTGTAGGTGAACAGTGAATTGTGAATTCAAGTTTAAAAACTTCCGCTTTAAGATCAGGGCATTGTTCATAACATTGTTATTAAATAATGGCTATTGATAACAAACTATCAAGCCCCTTGGTTACCCAGCTGTCTTTGCTAGAGAGAATAAAGTTCACTCTTACAGTCTGGTGTTCTCTCCCTCCCTCTTTATTCAGTGTCGGAGCTGTAGGTGAACAGTGAATTGTGAATTCAAGTTTAAAAACTTCCGCTTTAAGATCAGGGCATTGTTCATAACATTGTTATTAAATAATGGCTATTGATAACAAACTATCAAGCCCCTTGGTTACCCAGCTGTCTTTGCTAGAGAGAATAAAGTTCACTCTTACAGTCTGGTGTTCTCTCCCTCCCTCTTTATTCAGTGTCGGAGCTGTAGGTGAACAGTGAATTGTGAATTCAAGTTTAAAAACTTCCGCTTTAAGATCAGGGCATTGTTCATAACATTGTTATTAAATAATGGCTATTGATAACAAACTATCAAGCCCCTTGGTTACCCAGCTGTCTTTGCTAGAGAGAATAAAGTTCACTCTTACAGTCTGGTGTTCTCTCCCTCCCTCTTTATTCAGTGTCGGAGCTGTAGGTGAACAGTGAATTGTGAATTCAAGTTTAAAAACTTCCGCTTTAAGATCAGGGCATTGTTCATAACATTGTTATTAAAGAATGGCTATTGATAACAAACTATCAAGCCCCTCGGTTACCCAGCTGTCTTTGCTAGAGAGAATAAAGTTCACTCTTACAGTCTGGTGTTCTCTCCCTCCCTCTTTATTCAGTGTCGGAGCTGTAGGTGAACAGTGAATTGTGAATTCAAGTTTAAAAACTTCCGCTTTAAGATCAGGGCATTGTTCATAACATTGTTATTAAATAATGGCTATTGATAACAAACTATCAAGCCCCTTGGTTACCCAGCTGTCTTTGCTAGAGAGAATAAAGTTCACTCTTACAGTCTGGTGTTCTCTCCCTCCCTCTTTATTCAGTGTCGGAGCTGTAGGTGAACAGTGAATTGTGAATTCAAGTTTAAAAACTTCCGCTTTAAGATCAGGGCATTGTTCATAACATTGTTATTAAAGAATGGCTATTGATAACAAACTATCAAGCCCCTCGGTTACCCAGCTGTCTTTGCTAGAGAGAATAAAGCTCACTCTTACAGTCTGGTGTTCTCTCCCTCCCTCTTTATTCATTGTCGGAGCTGTTTGTGCTGTATTTAAAAAGCATTTTTGTAAATATAGGTACATACAAAAGCACGCACTCTGACCCTAGTTTTGAGTGGGCTGTTGTTTCTGCTGCTGTGCTTCTAATCTGAAAGCAGAAGTGGCAAGATTTGTTACTGACAGACAGGGATGCGAGTTTCTTCCTGTAGGCAAATTACCGATTGCTGTATGAGAACAAAGCAGTCATTCATAATTTTTGCCAAACTAACCAGTAAAATAAAATACCTTATTAAAATAAAACAGACAACGAAATACGGCATTTGTGTAGAATGTGCACACTAACGAACCAGCGCTATGTGCAAATATGTATTTCACAAGCAAAAAGAAGTTCTTGTGTGCAGATATGGTCACATAGCACAGACTTTGCAAGCAACTTCCAAAAAATAAATTCATATTGGACAAAGCTTTCTTCCAAATTGTATGCAGTGTCTGTTCCAGAAATAATGTTCAACTTTCAAGCACCCTGTGAATCTTTTTCGAGCAGAAAATTGTGGTTGCATGACAGTGTCTGGTGCCAATATGAGGCCTAAAATTAAGCAGACCGTGCCCAAAATTGGTTGCTTTTTACTTCATTTCATCAGCCTTTGCTGATGGCCATGTCTTGTCACACAATTCATACTGCAAAGGCTCACAGAAAAGAGGTTTCCAAAAATGGTTCCCGCAGTATCCAAAGCCTGTTGCTTGAGCTATGAATGCACTTTAAAAATGGTGGTCATGAGAGCTTCCAATTTTTCCAAGGCATCAAAAGCCCAAGTAAGAATGTGTATTCTTGCTTTTTTTACCATGCAGATATGGCAAAAGTTTTGCTGGTACATTCTTGAATAATTGAGGAACCTGGAAATGCAAGCAATTCGAAATGAATTTTTTGTCAAGACATTTCGATTCCCTGCACTGTGTCCCCCTCTTGACAGGAAGAGTAAAGAGGCATTGTGGATTAGGGAGCGAATGCAAGTAGGTGACAGTCTAGTTGAGATAAAAAGGCAGCAAATGAGCTGAGAAGGTAATGTAACATGCAGAGCAGATAACCAGGGGCCTGTTACAGTAGCCTAAGAAGGGGTCGATAAGGGTAGCTATATGGGCTTGTTGGTAGGTGGTCTTCTAAATTGTTGTAGTGCAGGCAGAATGACATGGACTAGTGAGACAACGTCCTACAGTGCTGTTTTCTAACAACATGTTTATTTGCAGTTTTCACAGCCATACTTAAACCACTCAAAAACGTCATAAGACATGTGTACTAGAGCACTGCACGGGCCGATTTTTTCAGCCCGAGCCCGGCCCTGGCCCGTTTTTACGTTGGGCGGCCCGCCTGAGCCCGATCAAACTTTTATGGCGAGACCCGGGCCTGGCCCGGGCCCGGAAATAATCTACGTTACCCGCCTGGCCCGGCCCGCCACCCCTTTACCTTAGGCCTGAGCCCGGCTCGAAACTGGCCCGAACCCGGCCCGAGACCGAAAAATACATGTTTTTCAGAGTTGAGACGCCCGAGAATAACTCGCTGCACGTTACATGCACACCACCAGAAAGCCCGAGCCCGGCCCGGGCCCGGCCCGAGCCCGTGAAAAAGCTGCTCTACCCGGCCCGGCCCGTGGGCCGGGCCGGGCCCGGGCTTTCGGGTAAGCCCGAGCCCGTGCAGTGCTCTAATGTGTACTACATTGCTAGATGAGCACAAGCAAAACCATAGGCAAGCACTTTTGAGGCCACACTAATTATTATGACGCACTGGGTGAGGTGGTATAATGATGTTAGAAAATTTGCATGAATAGAAGTGATTGCTGCAGTGGACATAGGAGATGTGGTCTGCATGCTGTATTTCACAGAATGCCTCCTTTTCTCCTTGTGCAGTCCCTTGTGGTGCTCACACGGCTGCCACTGGTTGGTCTCTTCAGCCGCGTGCTCTCCCTCATAGCTCAGGAATACTTTCGCACGAGTCTGCCTAGCCTCGAGGCAGGTGTGTATAATCCTCTTTCATCTTTGCAGAGCCCACTTATGTCAGGCAGTGGGAACACCTGTGTCTTGAAAGGAGGGCATCTTACTCTGATGATATTGCCACATCCTATATTGTCGCCGCGGGTATGTGCCCGGCCATGGAAACGACACTGAGTCCGTGTGCATCGCCTGCCGTATTGGTGAAAAAGAAGGACGGTAGTCTGCGCTTCTGTGTCGACTATCGAAAACTCAACCAGATCACAAGGAAAGACGTTTATCTGCTACCGCGTATCGATGATTCACTAGACTGGCTACGAAACGCACGTTACTTTTCGTCAATGGACTTGAAAAGTGGCTACTGGCAAATCGAAGTTGATGAGAGAGACCATGAAAAGATCGCTTTTGTGACACCCGCTGTACTTTATGAATTTCAGGTGCTTCCCTTCGGTTTGTGTTCCGCGCCAGCAACGTTTCAACGACTAATGGACATGGTACTCTCAGGCCTCAAATGGCAACCCTGCCTAGTGTACCTCGACAACGTGATTGTTTTCTCCGCCACGTTCGACGAACCTTTACGGTGACTGAAGACGGTCTTTGGAGGCAATACGCTCAGCAGGCCTAACTTTGAAAACGGAAAAGTGCCATTTTGGTTTTGAGGAACTTCAATTCCTCGGTCACGTGGTTAGTCATGAAGGTGTTCGACCTGACCCTTATAAAATCGCTGCCGTCGCTAATTTCCCGACGCCATCTGATAAAAAGGCCGTGCGACGTTTTCTGGGCCTTTGCGCCTACTACCGGTGGTTTATTGCGGACTTTTTACGCAATAAATTAACACATCTCACCCGCGAAGATCTCCCCTTCGTGTGGGGCGAAGAGCAGCAACGGGCATTTCACAAGCTACGGCAACGCCTGCTGTGCTCGCACACTTTGACTAAGACGCCCCGGCGATTCTTCATACCGATGCTAGCAATGTCGGCCTTGGCGCAGTGCTTCTTCAGTGGCAGGACGGCACCGAAAGAGTGCTTGCTTACGCCAGCAGGACCCTATCCAGAACAAAGACTAACTACTCCACTACAGAAAAAGAATGCCTTGCGGTAGTCTGGGCCATCCTGAAATTTCGCCCATATCTATACGGTCGTTGTTTCACCGTCAGTGATCACCATGCTCTTTGCTGGCTGACTAATTTAAAAGATCCAGCTGGTCGGCTAGCACGCTGGAGCCTTCGGCTCCAGGAGTTTGACTTCACTGTTGTCTACAAATCGGGGAAGCGGCACGCCGACGCTTTCTAGGCATGGTAGACGCTGTTGCCGTTTCACGCCTGCAATGCGAGGACGCAGAACTGGTTCCTCTTATTGATTACTTAGAGGGAAGAACAAGCTGCGGGCCGAGGTTATTCGCCAGAGCGCTGCCTTCATTTTGCTTGTGTCACGACGTTCTCTATAAAAAGAACTTTTCACCGAGTGGCAGCAGCTACCTAGTTGTTCCCGCATCTCTACGGAACGAAGTCTTACACGCCTGTCACAATGAGCCGACCGCTGGTCACTTGGGCTTCTCCCACACATTATCAAGAATTAGGCTAAATTACTACTGGCCGAGACTTGCGCCGGTCGTGAAACGTTATGTCCAGACATGCCTGGATTGCCAGCGCCGCAACACCCCACCCATCAAGCCTGCTGGACTGCTGCATTCTGTTCAGATACCGCAAGCGCTGTTCGCGCAAGTTGGCATGGACCTTTTAGGTCCATTTCCAGTGTCTTCTGCCAGCAATAGATGGATAATCGTCGTCACAGATTATCTTACCCAATATGCCGAAACAAGTGCTCTCCAGCGGGAACAGCAGCCTAAGCAGCACGATTTTTCATCGAAGCCATGCCTAAGGCATGGCGCTCCCGCACTGGTCATTACCGACAGAGGTTCTGCTTTCACGGCCGTGCTTCTGGATACCATGTTGCGATTAAGTGGTACCACTCACCGAAAGACAACCGCTTATCACCCCCAAACCAATGGGCTCACAGAATGTTTGAATAAGACTCTGGCAGACATGCTGAGTATGTACATCGACGTCGACCACAAGAACTGGGACGAGATTTTACCATATGTTACATTTGCTTACAACACGGCTCGCTAGGAGACAACACGCATGACACCTTTCAGCCTCGTCTACGGCCGGGTAGTAACAACACTGTTGGACGCGATGCTGCCACTCGTGTGTGGTGATCACGAGACTGATGCCGTGGAGTTTACGCAACGCGCCGAGGAAGCAAGGCAGCTTGCGCATCCAAGGGCAACAGAACTACGATGCCAGACACTACAATCTTCGACACAGACCCGTCACTTACAACGTCGGCGACCAGGTGTGGGTTTGGACTCCTATTCATTGGCGAGGGCTATCTGAGAAGCTCCTGTGAAGATACTTCAGGCCGTACATAGTTCTACGCCGCATCAGTGACGTGAGTTATGAAGTTGTGCCCGACAGTCCTTGCTGCTCCAAACGCTGGCAGCATCTGCCCGAGGTTGTGCACGTGCTTCGTATGAAGCCATACTTTTCATCATGACATCAATTTTGCACCATCACTGCACTTTCTTGGGCGCCTGGCGCATCGATGCTTCTTCCAAAGGAGGGGCACATGCCACATCCTATATCGTCGCTGCGGGTATGTGCCCGGCCATGGAAACGACGCTGAAGTAGCGCGCGGGTAGTAAAACAGAGACGACGTTGCGTTGGCTGTTCATATAAAGTGCTTATATACGTGCTGTACGCCGGCTTCCACATTTCCTACGATGTCGTGACAATATATACAGTGTAGACCGCTTATAACGTAAGTCGCTGTAGTCGCGAATATCTGCACTCTAAGCGGTACCGTACTATAACCAAAACAACGATTGGCAAGCCCTGCACGTATGCGAAACATGTAGACCAAGCATGTAGACACGCTTTGTACTATCTCGCACACATCGCGATTACGTTTTCGCCAGTGAGTTGGCGAAAACATAATCTTGATGTAGCCGGTGCTCTTCAAGCTCGACAGCTTTGCACCGAGTCAAAACGAAACAACTGTTTGCTGCAACCGCTGCGGAAGAAACTGTGACCGCTATCGACGCAATTATGAACGGCGACTTTGCGGTGCTGAAGGCATGTGCCCGACGCACGCACCGAGTCTGGACGAATGAACTACCATTCGTGGCAACAACTGCAGTTGAACCCGCGGTCGCTATCTATGCGATCATTGATGGCGACTACGCAGTTTTCTAGGCACGCGGCCGACGCGCGTACCGAGTAAAAACGAAACTACTGTTCGCCGCAACCGCTGCGGATAAAACCGCGGCCGCTATCGACGCGATCGTGGATGACGACTACGCAGTTACGAAAGCCTGCGGCCATCGCGGTGTTATACGCGGCGGTAAACGCACGAATTCCGGCTTTAAAGACATAAATAGGCTCGAAGCGTTCTGGCGTTGCTGTCATTCACGTACGATTTCAACTGATGGCTGTGGCGATGCGGACTCCACCACTTCGTTTCGGTTGGACACTAGCGCCGTTCTTACTCTTTTGCGTCGCACATTTGCGGCGCTCCTCGCTCACCGAGCTCAGAAAGTAGTCCGGATTAACCGATGTGCGGCAAAATAAGTCTGAATTAACGACAGTTTGATTGCATTGAATAATGCATACGCCGGCCGGCAGCACACATCTTGTTGAGAAGCGTGCTCGCTGCCGCCTTTGTCGGCGAGATTTTCCCGCGGCAGCCGCATTATAACTGGTATTTCGTCTCACGCAGCTGCACTGTACGCGGTATGCGTATACATGGAGTTCTATGGGAGGGTAAACAGGAGTCAGAAAAGGCCGCGTTGTAGCCAGTTCCACACTATAAACAGTTACGTTATACGTGTTCTATACTGTAACTTGCATGCACTGAATGGCAGTGCACGTGCATATCTTGTACGTTTTGAGCGACCATCAGATTTTTTATGGCATTCCACTGTTGCAATGGTACATCGGGCCATACTCTTGACGGCTGCACTTTTGGCGTACTGCGATGCTGCTGCTAGTTGGTCTCCAGACAACGATAGTGTGCTTAATGCATGAAAAATCATAGTTCGGACAGAAGCACATAATGTGTCATTGGGTCTCAGTGTCTTATAGCATCTGTCTGCTGCTGTTGGTTTAGCCTCATTGTGCATAAACAATTTCAGTGCCACTAGTATTTGATGTCAGTGAAGCAATGCTTCTTACAGCACTGCAGCAGCTCTACACATTTACGTTTGTTCTTTGTGTTGTGCTGCATTGAGATTTTGCTTTCATGAGTCACTGTTGTTTTGCTTCCAGCCAGAAATAAGCTATGACCATGAGGGCTCTAGTATTACTCTATCAGCATAGTTTCTTCCTATATCAAAAGCCTTCAATGATGAGGGACTTGAAATTCCACCCAAAACAATCTTTCGCATCAGCACACATACATGCATGATGTTTGGGTCAGCCTGTTTGTGTCCCCCACACCACAGCCCTGCGGAACCTGGAGAGCTGGCCTGCCCCCATGCCAGGCTGTGCCCTCAGCCTGCCGCTGCATGGAGTGTCCCTGGAGGCTCGAATTCCGCCCCTGCAAGGTTTGGGCCGCACGCTAGGCCCGCCTTCGGTCCAGCCAGGTCTGGACCCAGTGCCCTCCGTGCACGAGGTGGACCTGTTTCGGTGCGCCTTGCTTGCTCCCTGTGCTGTGTTCTGCTGACTGGTGTACTTATGCCTATAAGCTTTAATGACTTCCACTGGCTCGCTAGTACAGAAACCTTGCCTAAAGCCCTCATGTTCCAACCTGTTCTGTGTGAGGGTCCATTTTGCATTGATCACGCACCTTTCAGGCGCGAGAAACTGCAGTTCACAAGAATGCTACTTGAAAGAACCACTCTCTATCAGTAGTGACTACAGGTGGCTGGTCTCCCCATTGTTTGCCCTGTGGAGAATGTTTTGTGGAGAATATTTTGGCTTGAGCATATTATTTATTGAAAGGAGTGCCACATGTTGGAATAAATTTTGCAGCTGAAGCTTCCCACTTGCTTCACGTTGTTTGGATGGCCAGCACAGCTTAGCCAACATTGTTTTGAGATTCCTAAACACTTGCCATCCTAGGTTCTAGTGGCTACCATGGCAAGCGTGGTCTTTTGAACAATTAAATTGAACTTTTGTGCTGGCTTTTGCCTGTTTTATTTATTCTAGCTGTTCTAGCTCTAACACACTGTAGTTAATAATCATGTGCCATGATTTAGTGGCTTTATTAACCCTTTGACGGTCGAATTTTTTGCCAAATGCTACCCCCAGGGTCGATTTTCTTATTGCTGATTTAAATTCTTCAAAAGAACCTATTTCGGAAAAATATGGTCGTAATTTTTAAAGTGTCAGTAAGTGAGGAAAAAATTGTTTGTGTTGTAAATACACAATGTTTATTCATGAATAACAAGATAAGCGCACTGAAAAATGGTTGTGTGCACGTCCGGAAACCGAAACAAGAGAGAAGCCTTCGTCGTATCGCCAACAAGGTGCGATAGAGCTTTTATGGTCTATAAAAAAGGAAGCGCAAAAACGGCAGCATCGTTTGTGTATATACGCGCCTGCCTGGGAACAGGTGTAATCGCGCCGCGGTGGGCGATAAGCGATCGAGTAACAAGCGGTTACCCTTTGAGAGATTTGAAACCAGATAGCCATCAGTTTAGTGTGTGCAACAAGCGGGATCCGGCGCAGGAGAAAACCGTAACTTGTCGCCGGTGCCGCGGTGCGCGCACGCCCGGATGGACAAGCAATAGCCGACGCGCCGTTGTCATAAAAAAAAAAAAAAAGGAGAGGCATTGGCGCAAGTAAAAAATTCCACGTGTTCCCGTCAAGTGGCAGCACATGCCAAGCGAAAGAAATGATTGAAGAGGTGTGCTTTTAAATGTACAAGCGATAACGTACATGTATGCCATTGACCATTTTGAGGGTGTTCGCAGAGGCCGTACATGTACGGTATTGACCCTGAAAGGGTTAAAGGACCCCTAAACCACTCTGAGTGTTCAAATGTGTTCCGAACTGGCTGCTGCATACTAGTTTACAATGAGATACAGTCGTAAAACATTTAGAAATGATGCCGTAATAGCACAGTTTCAGGTGTTTGATGAACGCCTATGTTGCCACAACACTTTCTCCCTCATCTTCGTACCCTCCCCAATGGCGGTCTCTCCTCCTCGTTACATACTCTCGCCAACTACATGCAGTGTAGCAAAAGCTATGGGTCAGGTCAACACACTCTAAGAAAGACTCCTGCATTGTCTTCCTCTAATCGCCCTTCATGCACGCCGACTGAAAAGGAACTTCGTTAAAAGTTCAGTGGCGCACAGTCGGCAAGCCCGCCCTCCTTTCTCAGAAAACACGGCAGGCTCTCTTCATCTTGGCATTGTCATCACTTGTCGGCCAACCATACGACAGCTTTCACTCAGGTGACATCACATGTAGCACCTTGCTGGCGTCACAACGTGCGAATGAGAGACTGGAAAAAACCTGCAAAGGGGCATGGAATTAAAAAAAAAATTTGTGGCTCATCCATAGCATGTGAGCTGGCACGTTCGCGAAAGGTGATCATCACAGTTTGTGGTACACGATGCACATGTTTATTTAAAATGTTTATAAAAAATGTCAGAGGTGTTTTGAGGCTGTTTGAGCATTTCGTTTACTAGAAAAATGTTTCATTTGCTAGGCATGAGAATTGAGACTTCGATTTTTGTTTGCGCAAAAATGTAGCTTTTGCTGTGTACCCTTTTTACAAAACGCCAGGCCTGTTGGAAGAGCGTGAAATTGCATTTATCCTTGTGTAGCTCTGTGCAATAGCTTAAAACTTTCATACTTGTGTATTGTTGTTTCAGCAGTGCACCATGAACGCAAGAAGTGTGGTGTCAAGAACAGTGCATTGGTAGTAAATGAAAGCTATCCAAATGCTTGCTGTAGGGGTTTTATTGAAAGTGTGATCATCAGGCAAGTTTTCTACTTGTGTGAACATTACTTCTGCAGGATGTTGTAATTTGTCATACATGTGGAACACATTCACAGACATTGTGGCTGCCAGTATCTTGTGCTTCAAAATGCTGCTGGTGATTCTGATAAGAAGGAGCATGTAGACTTCACCTTGAGGGGAATTGAACACTGTGAAAGTTGGAACTTAAAGTGTAAACAATAGCCATTCCATCTTTTGCGCTATTTGATTCCCTTCAACACGCACCAAACAGCCCTGTTCAACACGCAGACTTCACTTTCTTCAGCCTGTAGCTAGCATTGACTAAGAACCATCTGTCAGTGCAGGTGCCTGATGCCTTTGCTGTCTCATGTACAGCTTCTGTGGGAATTGGTGCTGGTGTCAGAGGTGAGTTTCATGTTCATTGACATTTTGTTACGACATCTCCCATGCGCAGACATGGTCATGTGTCAGAAGGCTAGCACCATATGCGTGTCGGTTCTAATAGAAACTGCAAAATGTGATGTTGAGATTTAGTAAGGTGTTGACCTTGGCTAGTTTATTAGGTTCCACACTGAAGACAGTACAAAAAGAGGTGTAACATAATTAATTAGCTCAAGTTGGCACATTTCTGAACCTTTCTCTGGTAAAATTCTTTTGCACTGTTTTCAGTGCAGAATCATGCTGAGATGTGTTTGTCTGTGGGCAATGTAACTACAGCACAACTGTATTCAAACGTCTGACTTGGAGTGCTAATTACATTTTGGGTGCTATCCAGTGACCTGGCCAATTCGCAGAAAGCTTCCGAGATATCCCTTTATCACTTCAGGCTTGCTTGCTCTGGACACGAAACTATAGTTTATGGAATTTTCATGCTGCTTGGCAACAAATGCTTGTGGGAAGCATGAGGAACCATTAGTGCATGGCATGCCATGTTGGGAAAAATTTCTCCCCTTTGGATGGGTGTCTTGCAGCAGCTGTGGCTGCTGCCCACCTATCCACGGTTTTACCTAGGGCCAAGGTGACTGCGGCGACAGTTTACTAAGCTGCACAGGGTGGGGCAATGTATGGGATGTTGCTCCATCTGCAGAGAATTCTTGCTGGAGCAGCAACGAGAACAGCTCAAATTACTTTTCCCTTTCTTGCATGTTTGCGGTGACATCTTCATTTTTCTGTTCTTCCCACAAGCAACTCCACTTATTGCAAGTTGTGGCTACCACGAGCTCTAGGTGGTGTTTGATGGAGGACCTAATAATTGTACTTTGTCCAATTACACTGCGTTGTCATGTTATGCATTTATTTGCCAGACCAGGGATGCAGCGAAGAGGGAGCCATTGAACCTCTTTTCCTGGCAGTGCGCATAGTGCGTATTTCTGTGGGTGAAGAGGAGCACTTGGATCGGCTAAGGAAATGCTCTCATGATGGCTACTTACACAGTCTCTGTGGCACAGCCGAGGCTGGTGCGAGCCCTCGTGGGAGAGTGTACAGTCAAACCTCGTTAATAACATACCCGCTTAATGTGTAATTGCAGTTTAAACGTAGTTGCGAAGATTCCCCCACCCAGCCCCCATTGAACCCCATGTATTGGCTGACTGCTTAAGCCGTCGTCGCTCATTGCAGACCAAACGGTTAGTGCGTACTATTTTTGTTTCTTGTCTACACGCACAGGCACAAAATCGGCGAAGTCTCATGTGCGCAGACATTCGATTCCCGAGTTGCGACACCCGGAGGATAGTCCGCCAGCGATAGTGAGCTTAAAACATGGCCACCATGACATATTTCCTGCTCATACAGCTGTTGCCGATTGCCGCGCACCAAAGCATGGCCTTCCAGATTTGCTCCCGGTAACGCGAAGAAGCCGCTGGTAGGAGGTGCAAATTCGCTCTCGCCGTCGAATTCAAGTAGTAACCGTGCCGACGCACATTTATTGCAAAGCGCATTTCTGCCGTCACCTTGGACGTCCCTTTGAGGTTCCATATAAAGTCCAAACACGGGCAACATCGTCGCTGCGCGCTGTACGCTGTATGTGTGGGTGAAAGCTGCGAGGGAGGAAGGCGAGGTGGAAGCGCGCTTCTTCTGTTGTGCGCGAGGCACGGCGGGGGAGGCGAGAAAGGGAGTTGTTTACTTCGGCGGCAGCCGCGCTGGCTCCGTATCTTGAAAGCGATCTGCAGCGCGGAAAAAATGCCGCACCCCCGCGGGCCTCATCTTCAAAGCGATCTGCAGACAAAGTGCAACTAGTGCCGTTAGCTTCCTATGCGCTATGCTTTTGACGTCTAATTTTGCGTTGAAGCGAAAGGCAACACGCTCGCTGCTGCTGCCGCACCTTCTCACTCCAGCGTTTTGAGAGGGAATTTCCCGTGGTCATCGAGCGATACGTGTTCATGTTTACCAGCGCACGTATTACACCCTGCTTATTAATTTAGTTAGTAAGCAGGGCCTCATGGATAGACTGGCTCGCGGCTTTATCGAGTTTCGAAGATGCCGTCGTCGTGATAACACTGCCACGGCCGCAAGTGAAGATTACCGATTTTTTGCTGCCTACCTGCAATAAACCTGTCTGAGTGCGTGTGTTTGAGAGCATCGTGGCGTAGTTCTTTTCGGTCGGTAAGTAGCCGCTAAAGTGGCGTTGACGGTTAACTCGTAGATCGTTTAGTGCGTACCTTAACCCGGCCAACTACGTATTAACAAGTTTTGACTGTACTTAACGATTCTGTGTGTACACCTGTTGCTCCCTGGAAAGCACCATTTTGTGCAATGTAAATTTTGTGCACCATCAAGACTTATGAGGCAGAAGAGTCGTTGGCTATGAATATCTCAACAGATGATTTTTGGTTTCCGCGCGTTAGCTTTTGCACATGTGTTTTCAAAGACAAGTGGAAGTCAACCTTATTTCCACTTGTGAGAAACAGTGCGAGCAAGGAACAGCTACAGGGATAGCTGAGAGTCTGTAGCTGGGCAGATGCTGTAATTTCTAGGATGGCATTAGGTTTAGCAAGATGGCGAGACAGCCAGAGGCCACCTTAAGAAGGGAGTTGGTGTTTACAGAGTTATTGTGTATGAAGCACATGTGAAGACTCAGCTTCAACAGCCTTCAAAATCCATTTTCAGATGAGCTCTTTGATATGACTGTTGTTATTCCTTTGTATTGCTTGTTGTTTTGTATCCGTTATATTGGCTTTTTCGTTATCTTGTAGTCTTTATTTCTATGAAAGAGATTTACAGTAGCTGCTTCCATTGCATAATGATGAGACAATGTTGTGCTAAGCTCTTTGAATTTTACATTATGTGGTGGATGATACAAAAATGCTGACTCACAGTACGTAACTACGTTATTGAATTTGGCATTAGCGTGGTACAGCCACACAGCTCGGTGTTTTTCTTGCAGCCCATAGTTGTGATGGCTTCATCGCCTGCTGTGTGCTCGGAGACTGTTCTTGCCTTAGTGGGGCTAGTGTGGCCCCGGCGGTACTGTGCTGACTACCGGCCTTTCTTCACAATCCATGACAGCGAGTTCAAGGAATACACTGCGGGTTCACACTGCCTGTGAGTAAACGCTAGCAATCGCTTCTTAACTGCCCATACCTGCTAAGGATGACTAAAATAGCCCCTAGAGGCTCCATATATACGGAGAAGAGAGCAAGCATTGGGCTGGCATATTTGTAAATACACATATGCAGTCTGACAAAAAGAAAAGCAAAACCATCAAGGAGGTTGCTGGTGTCTACTTTGCTGTGATCATCTTGCCACTTCGGTCCAAGGTGCTGCAACTCTTTATACTTGTCACAGTGGCTATGGCTATTGCTGTTGAGCGCGAGGTCGTGGATTTTATTCCTGGCCACAGTGGCCACATTTCGATGGATTGAAAAAAAAATCTCTTGTGCTAAGCTTTAAGCGCATGTTAAAAAACACCAAATGGTCAAAATCAGTCCTTTCATTGTGTCATCTTTCATCACCCCTGGTTGCATTCTAACTAATAAACCAAGTGAATGTATGAATGTTGCTTTCTATCTGAAGGTGCCCACTGATGCTGGCTTTGCTATACACTTTTTTTTTTTTGTAAATAGTATGAACTGTAGACTCGGGAAGTAAAATATTAAGTCCAATGCTCCCTTCCTGTCTTCACTCAGCCTAGTGCGTATGGTTTCTCATTTACTGATGTGACCGTCACTGTCTTGCATGATCAGCTGCATGATAATTCATATAATTCATAGGGGACATTGGACTCGAGTGGCGGTTAATTAGTCCAAACGATATGGTTTCGTAAGCCCTTTGGCTGCCCTCTGTGCATTTTGCTGACCAGACGAAGACGCTTGCAGAAGCTACAGGAGAAAGCTAATTTGCAGAAGGAAGAAACACACATTAGCCACGTTCAATGCTATGTGCATTCACTGCACATAGCAGATGACTGCAGATGCTATGTGTCTGCCCTTTATAATGTTGTATTTTTTGCTTGCTTATAAGAGACTGTGCAACTTTACAGCATGAATGTAAGACTGTGCAGTAGATTATCTTGTTTTAACGTTCCAGTCATGTGTTGAGGAACATAACTCGCCACGCTGTGTCTGTGAATGTGGCCATCTGCAGTGCATAGCCAACACTACACTGCTATGGCAGTGCTATGAGGCTGTCACTGATGTCTCTGCTTTGTTCTGACCGCTGGCACCACCATGTTTATGCAGTTAGGTGTCATTAGCAGCAAATTCTACTATGGCCAGCAGACTAGAAACAAGGATACAAGTGGGTGAGCACAATGCTGAACTACAACGGAATTGCAGTGACACATGCAAAGATACGCCAGCTAACAGCAATTTGATAATTGGCATCTTCTTTGTTCAGTGCTTGCCTACATTAGGTGTAGGGCTCTCTCTGCAGCTTTTTATATAAAAAAGGCGACCTCCTTTGCAGGAAACGGTCATTTTGGTTGGGGGAGTTATAAGTTGACCATTTATTATCAAGCATGCATGGATTGCATTGAACAGCTGACGCTTGCTTGTGCATTGCAGGCCCTCTGTGATTCTGGGCGTGACCAACCCATTCTTGCTAAGACACTCCAGCACTGGCCTCATGTGCTGCGACTTGGGGACGACCCTCTACCTGGTGCGTGCCAGTGCTTGCCATTCATGTAATGCTCGGATCAGTGGAGGTTCTCTGGCACGAGTGTGTTGGGGAACGTCCACAGAGTTGCTAAAACAGAATGCAGGCAAGGCTTGCTGCACCCGCTCGTTATTATTCAACACTAAAGAAATAGACGGGTTCAACATTGCACTCTTGACTTGTTACTGACTATAGGAGGAAATGTGGCGCCACTGTCTGGGTTCTTTTTTGCAGTGGTGTTCATCCAGAAAAGCAGTGATCATAGGTATGGCCACGGGGTCTATTAGCATGGCTTAGTTTGTAGTCTGCAATATCACCACCAACTGTGTAAATGCATGCCTGCCAACTCTTCCGAATTTTCCGTAAATGTACGAATTTGCACCCATCTTACGATTTATAAATGTCGACTCAATTTCTATGGAAAATTGAAGAAAAAAAATGAAATTCCCAATAAAGCCACACTTTTGCTAGTGGACAAAGGCACCACTCACATAGGGTGCGCGCATTGAGAAAGCGGTGTATGCCGAAACCTTCACTGTTTGCAAAGTAAGGACAGCCTTTTTCACTCTGTGAAAACTCACTAGTGGTAACTCACTAGTGGTTGTCGTTACGCTCAACATAGTGATTCCCACGCTACGTAAGTGGTGCCTCCAGAGTCGATGCGGCAGGCAAAGTTTTTGTATAGGAGGCTATGCCTTGTCGTCATGCCTGTTGACTTCGTTAGCCTTTTTTTCGTGCGTATGTACTGTTGTGTTGGCCTCGCTTTCTTTTTTGTGTGACCAGCTGCTGTGTCCGGCGTAGTGCGACTCGGGTGTTTCATAGTCGTAGCGGTTACGAAGGGTGATGGTGTACTCGAAGCCTCGTCAGTCCTCATTCCAAGTGTTGTAAATGCTTTTAAAGTCGTGCTCTTCGACAGAATCTTTGTGACACCCCCCCCCTTGGTCGCGGAGTTTACGAATTTGAAAGGCTTCGGGTGGCAGGTATGTAAATGCCTTTTGTGGAAGCAAAACTGCTGATGCATTTTGGTTAAAATGGTTATTCCCTTTTTTTTTTTAATGTTGGTGCTCTCTCTGCCATGGAAACTTGGGGACAGCTGTTATGGCGCAGGCTGCAGGTTAGTTGAAAATGTCCGATATAGTAATGGGTTTTTCAATGTCCCAGAGCAAGACATGCGCTTTGAGAGAAACTAACTATGGAAGGTACTGACATGGGAATGCATAACCAACTGCTTTCAAGGGATGTTCACACGACAGTTCAAATAATTTTTCAAGGATTCCTGTGAAAGAAAAAAAAAAAAAGGAATTCATTCAGTAAATTTTGACACTGTTAGCAAAACTGAACAGTGGGTGTGAATTTAATAGACAGATCATAGAATATTCTGAAGTAGGTCAAACCATTCTGCATTTAATTCTTTGAAACAGCTGTAAGATGGCTTGGTTCTTGGAGGCAGAAATACAAAGCACTAGAACATGCCCTCTCTGTTAAGTTCTTTCTCACCAGTGCTTTAAAAAATGGCCACTAATAAATTTGGCACTACAGTAAAACCTCGATGATACGAATCTCACGGGTCACGAAAATATATTCGTATTAGCCGAATTCGTGTCATCGAAACACAATTAAAACTACTTGTCGAATCACGATAATTCGAACTCGAAGGGGCCCGAAAATTTTTTCGAATTAAAAGGACGTATTTTTGAAGTACTCGTGCACCATAGCACGATGCACGAACGGTGCGAGTCGTGAAATATCGCGGCGCGCAAACGCATAGCAAGTGCGGGCCACGAAACTGCCCACGCCGGCTAATGGTCGCTTCCAAATAATGACAGAAAACGAAGCTTCAGGGAGCGAGCGGGCGGCGCTGGCACACGGGTGCGCGCGGAGACCGTCGAAGGTGGGAGGAGGGCGGCAGAGAAGCGGATTTGGCCGCGTCAACTCCGCCGCTTCGGTGGCTCCCCTCGCCCTCCCTCTCAACTCCCTCGTAGCTCTCTCACCTTTGACTCCGTGCGCACATCTCCGTGCGCGCCCGCCGCCGTGCTGGCGCCAGCTTATTTTAGCCGCCCCCTGAAGTTTCGTTTTCTGCCGTTATCGGGAAGCGAGCGTTTGCGGGCGTGGCATTTTCGTTGGCCCGACTGTGCCTCCGCCGCTGCTTCCCTCTGCGCTGCTGCCGCAGCGTGCAAGGTCAACATGTGACTAGAAAATAGAGGAGAAGGGTTCACTGCCATTTTATCCGCGTGGCTGAGACGTGTGTGCTAGAATACGGTTGTGTAGAACACTCTAGTCGGCACGTACACGCTTGTTCCGGCGCGATGCAGAAACGGCCACCTTGCAATTTGAGAGAGGGGGAAATTTCCGCCGCGGGTTCTTTTTTTTCTTTTCGTTCCTTCGCGCGGCATTGAGGGGTCTCTCCTGAGCTTTTGCTCTATGGCGGTGTCGGAGCAATGCCGGTCGGAGGTGCCGCCGCGTTATTTGGCGCGCTGCTAAGAGCATTGTCGGTGCGCGGTATGTTCGAAATGAGCGTGTTCGAATTAACGAGATTCGACTGCAGCTAAATTAAAGAGTCAGAGGTGAACTCACTCAGGCACATGTACGTAAAAAGCATTTATTTCGTGAAGCGCTGCCGCTTCAAACTCTGCGCGCCCAGTGGCGGAGTCCGCGCTGTCCGGCGCCGCGCCTCCGCACCAAAAGAGAAGGAGAGAAAGCGCGTGACTGTGCGCTGTTCTTTTTCGCGGCCGTCCGTGGGGCGGCGTTTATTCGTATCAACCGACGCAGGCTGAAAATCGATTCGTAACAACCGTTCTCTAGCACGTTGCAAAGTAATGGGGCTCGGCCGGGACCACAGAAAAATTCGTATCATCCGGAAATTCGTATTAGCCGTGATCGTATCATCGAGCTTTTACTGTACTCGATCAATTAACAGTATTGAGTATGCCTACATTCACCATTGACACCTCGGTCAAATGAAACTTAATATTGGCTTAACTATATTATTGAACAAGTTATTGCTAGGCATAAAATAAAACCTTGCAAATACATATGCATCAGTTGTTTACCACAAGCACAAACTGGACTGTAAACAGAAATAAGTAAGATGACTTCCCCATGCAATGCAGCATTCCTGTGTAGCTGGTTGGTCAATAGATTGTGGTTCAAAAGTTCACATCTGAGCCCAGGTCAATCAAGTGATTGAATAATCAAGCGAGTGAATGTAGAAGTACAAGAGGATTTTATTGTGACTTGGTCGTGTGTCACCTTATGTCGATAGTGTTATCATCAAATTTTATTGAGGAATATGGTGCTAGGTTGATGTTAAAGGGGCTCTGCAGCATCTCTTGTGAGATTAGCTGTTTCTCTTTTTCCATGGGCATGACACTTAGACAGCAATAACTATAGAAGGCACAATACAGTAGAACCTCGTTGATGCGATCCTGTTTCATGCAATTTCTTGGCGCCAACATTCACAATAAAGAACACAAAAAAGACCCAATACAGTTGCGGTTCTTTTTTACCGGTTAATACATTCCTGGAAAACACGATCATTCGGCACCATCGTTCAGTACATCACCGAACTGTGATCATTCGTATGATATGTTTTCGGGTCACCAGATTCTGTGTAAACAAGAAAAGGCACGAGGCACTCGTGATCAAGAGCAGTAGGCAACCACCATGGTAGCTTCCCTGCTGTACTTGCCTGCCCATGTTACGAGAAAATGCCAGCATGCAGTCAGTTTTCTTTCTGGTACTAGCAATCTTCTGGGTTGTTGTACGTTGAGTCCACAGCTGTCGCCGCCAACCCTATTGCGATAAGCATCTTCATTTATCTAGCTGTTTGACCGCGTGTGGTGTAGTATCGTTGGAAGCACGCGTTTAGTAAGCGATAACCCAAACATGCTGCTCTTCCCTGTTGCAGACAGTGCGAAGTGAGCGTCATGTTTCGCTTTGGCAGCATGACATTCTGGCTTTGCCCGGCAGCTCCATTTTGTTTTGGTTGCCCGTTACAGTCTTTTAAACCACTGTAGAGATGGGCAAAACGGCTCCTTCAGTGAGAGGCTCGGAACGGCTCATCTCACTGAAATGAACCGGTTCATTTGAACGGCTCACCGGTTCACTTAAACGTGTAACCTGTGGTATGCATATTCTATAGTTATGTGGCTTTGAAAAAAAAAAAAAAACTATATATCCATAATTTAATAACCGTGTTATTGGTATTTTTGCTATGTTTAGAGAATATTTTACATATATTAAAAGTGTAAATTTTTAGTTGTAATGAAGCTTTCTTTTGTGATATTGGGGATAAAATGCTTATGATACTGTGACAGGCAGAATGCGACGTACTTTTTTCAGAAAAAAAAATCTAACTTAATCGTCATTACAGAAGCTTGTCCGTTTTTGTGGTACTTTAAAATCAACTTTTGTCAAACTAAGAACACAAAATGATTGTACATTATGTTTCAACTTTATTCATTTATTCACATACGTACGTTCACTATATTATGAGTAAGCTGTAACGCCATGCAAAATGATGTAGAAATCATTTCTTGAAGTACAATACAAAAATCATACGAAAGATCCACAAAACTGCCGCACGTACCTTTCGTGTTTTTTTTTCTCTTGAGTGCACGCGCGATACTGGCGATCATGCCATCATACACCAGGACAAAAAAAAAAAAAAAGAAATGAAGTTCTATTACAACACAACAGATCATTGGCCTCGTTTTATTGACGTGCTAATGATACACGCTCAGAAAATGTACTGAAGTGGATGTCATGGGCGATATTTTCATGACTACACTAATTAGCACAAATGAAGACCAGGACGTAAACTGTACGTTCACCTCTTGTCGTTAAAGGCCCCTAAACCACCCAGAGGTCGAAATTTAGTTGCGGTGTTGCAGTTGTGCACGAGTCTACAACGAACACGTAGCCGCGAGAATTTTTCGAAATGGTGCCGTAATAGCGGAGTTACACGCGTTTGATGATCGAAAACGGCCCTCGCTCGTTTCGCTCTTTCCTTCGCTACTCTCCTCATCGGCTGGTCTCCCCTCCTCGCCGAGTGCTTCTCGAAAGGTCACGTGACATACGTCATCGCTAACGCGCTTCTCAAAACACTGCATACTTCCGGTCACGTCCACGGTAGCGGCACATATACCGAAGGCGAACCGTCCGCCAGTGCCGTAGAACGTCTGCCGCGCAAGAGGTGTCCAAAGTAGACGGCAGTTCGGCCGGCACCTTGCCCGCACCATCAATGGCCCAATCAACGACCGCGAACCTGCGCGCCTCCGCCACCGGCAACGAAAACATCAGCTGCAGCCGGGAGACGACAGGCTCGGCTGTGCTCGCATCGCAGCCGACGGCGCCGCTAATATCAGCGTATTTTTCTTCTTTGTGTACAAGTATTGCGAAGAGCGATAACAACATAAGAAATATTGCGGCTTGTGAGCGTCGGTATTTCATTTCAAAGCGCCGTCCGTTTTAGCTTTGAAGGGAACCAGAAAAGGCCTAGCGACGATATCGGTGCCGTGGAGCGATCAGCGGCGGTGAATCTGCCACACAAATGAGTCCCGGTCTCATCCTCTCTACGTACGGCAAGGAAATCTCACCGTTCGCGAGCAAGAACCACTGTCGAACGGCGGCCCGCGAATGGCAAATGGCGTGCGATGAGTTACTGTGCCGGTAACGTGGACTCAGCGCTTCTCGGCTACCCGTGTTTCTGCGGTGCCGGCTGTGTTTATGCGAAGCGTACCGCTATAGACCCTGTGTTGCGCGCACGTCTAGAAAGGCCAAGACTGTCGCACTCTGTTCGCCAGCTAATCAGACCGCTAAGCACGACTGTGTTGGAACACAAGCGATTTGGCACTTGCATTGAGGGCTGTAATTACCGATTCGCAAGGGCGCACAAACGAGCAACACGACGAGGAAGAGCAGAAAGCGCGCGTACCTGCTAGCACACTAACCGGAAGTCGTAGGTTCTTATTCAACCAATGGACATCGTTTCCGCAGTTGACATCACCAGATTCCCCCTGCTGACATCGTGACAACTGCAGGGGGTACTGGAAAGGCGAGGGAGGAGAACGGCATTTAAAAAAAAAAATTTTTGTGGCGCTCCCAGCGCATAGCGCTGCAGCGTTTGGCATCGTTGATCTTGACGGCATTCTGAACTCGGTGCGCGTTTACTTGAAATCTTCAAAAATTATCTGAGGTGGTTTAGGGGCCCTTTAGAGACACGGAAGACCATCTTTGAAGTGTTATTGGACCAGCTCAGGAGCGCTCAGGAGCGAGCCGGATCTTTTGAAGAGCGAGGGAGCCGTGGCGAAAAGAGCGGCTGGCTCCTGAGCGCTCAGGAGCGAGCCGGATCTTTTGATCCGCTCTTTTGAAGAGCGCGGTGGTTCAGTAAGTGAGCGGCGGTTCTTTCGTTCTTCAGCCGAAGGCGAGGGGGTGAAGGCGACTCTTACGAGGAAGGGCATCGGCGCGGCTCGGAACGGCACGGAACGGCATCGGCGCATCGGCACGGAACGCATCGGCGCGGCTCTCTGAACGCGAGAGAACCGGCTCCTTTTCTTCAAAAGAACCGCCGCTCATTTTTACTGAACGACCGCTCACTCGCTCTTTAAAAAGAGCCGCTCACAAGATCCGGGTCGCTCCTGAGCGACCCATCTCTAAACCACTGCACGACGGAAAAATGACACAGGCTGCTAGGGCCCCACCAGGTCTACATGCGTCAGAGCCTCAAAAGCCGAGTGGGCACGTCATAATAACCACCAAAAAGCCCCACTGAAGAGACTGTTGGCACCAGATTGAAATTGAGGAGTGCAAACATGAGCTTGCTGAAGCCGCTGTCGGGATATGGTGGGGATGCCAACGGCCCTCTGCCTCGACACACCGAGCCCGCGGTTGGCGCATGCCTGCGCATCAACCGCGGTCCGGTACAAGCTCGAGGAAACAATAGACGACAACCACGTGTACACTCGGAAAGCATTTATTACGACTGCAAAACACTTCGAGCAGGCCAGCTAGGTATAGTTGACATCGCTGTGGGTTCCCTCCAAGAGAATAATACACTAGGTAAAGAAGGGCTTCCGACTTACCAAAATACGGGCGGCCGCGGCAAACGCCGCGGCAAGAACGCGGTTGACTAACCACGTGCGGGAATCGGGAGCGGCGGCGGAGACTTCCGCCATCGCCGCTTGCTGGGGACCAAAGAGACCCGGGCGATATCAGCGGGATCTCACGTGACCCACCCGGTGGTGCTGATAGCGCTTGCAATTCCCGCGCGCCCGCGGAAGGAAAGTTTCCCCTCTCCCAACTCTCCCCGTCAAACGCATGCGCTTGACGCGACGTTTGCTGCCCGTGCGGCGGTTATGGGACCCGAGGATTCCCACACCGCAGAAACAACAATGTGCATCTCCGGCCGCGAGGGCCCTCTCAGGTCAGCGTGTGTCGGCGTCTCGTGCTGCAACGCTTTGCATTACATAGACGTTGAGTGCAGTTGAGTCTGCCAAACTTTTTAGTGACTTCAGATCGTATGTTTTCCTAGTTAGTATGTTTCTTCTCGCATCTTTTTCTAAAACGTATGAATAGGATTCTACTGTAGTTTATGTGGTTGACCCAGTAAAACAAGCTGGCTTTTGTGGTGCCTGACACATTGTCACAAGAGCAAAGCATGCAAGAGACTGTCAGCCAAGGCAATGAGGTTGGTCAGTGCTGTGGTGTGGTTGTCTGTCCTGAAAGCAGCAGCCTCCAACTCCCATGGAGTCTGCTCCATAGATGAATCCATGGACAATCCCATTCATGGCCTGCCTTCCTTGAGGTTGGGCCTATTTGGAATGGTTTTCAAGTGGTGTATTGGCATGCCTTGTGGCTTGAGGAGCAACAGAATGTCATTCTACTCCACAATTATTCTAACCCACCAAAGGTGTCTTTCATATTGAATTATGGCATAGCACATGTCACAGTACACGAAGAACCTAGGGCATCACAAATACTGAAGCCAAAGAACAGGCCACAGAGTAAGATAACCAGGAGCACCGACTCGCTGATAAGGCATTCCAAGTTGTGTACACGCGAGCCAGCAGCTTTGTGGCGCAAATCACAGATGGCGCGAAAACATGTCACTAGCGCTAAGAGCTGCATCGCCTGAAGCAGCCTAAGCGCGACATATCATGCAGCGAAGCACCGTGGGCTTTCTGTTTGTTGACAAATTAGTTTTTGTAAAGATATGTGTGCCTTTTCTCTGTTGCCCACGCGCTGTCGAATAACGCTTGTCGCCTGCCGAAATTCACGGCATACGTCATTGCTTTTAAGTGCATTAAAATGAACTAGCGGCTGTGAAACAGTCCGGTTTCTATGTTGGCATGCTTTTAATGAAGTTGCATATGTTAATAGAAAACTGGAATAGAAAGCTATTAACTGCCTCACGTCTCAGTGATACATTGAGAGGAAGTATGGGTTTTCTTTTCTTGTCTGTCTTCACAAACCTATTATTTATGGCATGTTTTGACCTCTGTCGTGGCATGCTTCAGCTGGCATGCTATGCATGATCTACACATATGCTATACATCATATGAGTCCTGCGATCAGGCTTACATCTCCAGCTACAATTACAGCTTTCAGGTGTGTTTACCACACACTACACAACTTAATTCGGCGACTGGTGGCAGCAGTGCCATTAGTAAGGGCACACAGCAGGCCCACAGGAACATCAGCAGAATGCTATATCGGCCAACTCGGGCACATTCACTCAGGAAAACAACTCTCTGATAGTGTCTGCCCATCCTTGGCAACACCCCACTTTTATTCAAACTATGACGTTATTTACACGTGATTGGTGACGTCAGATGGCAATGGAAAGGAAAACCAAAACCAAGAACGAGAAACAACTGCTGGATGCAAATACACCTCCCCTTAAAAAAAAAAAGAACTTGAACACTTGATAAAAACAGTTAAGGGGTGACAAAGTCATTCAACCAGGCCGCAGTTCGGCATACTCGAGTTGTTCTAAGCCCTGGCTGCGCTGTAACATTCAGGGGTACGAGAGGGGTCGCTACTTGATGCTGCTTTCCTCTTGGCTCGTTCGCTGCTTGGTCTTCCAGCTCTGCTGCACTGTCGGAAAGGCCAGGATGCTCGGGGATTGGCTCGAGGCTCAGGAGCAATGGCAATGCTGGCGTGCGTTTCGACAGCCGCAGGAACTGTTGATGTCAGCGTTGAGCCTCCCTGAAGACTTGTGTAAATCACTCTAGACAATCTTTTGGGATTCCATGTGCTGTTGTCTTCCAGCATGAAAGCACTACTTCCCTTCTTGCCCACTATCTTCAGGGGTTTGCTGTAGGACAAATTGCCTTTCCTGGAAACGTTCGGTTTTTTACCCTTAAGAAATCACCCGTGCGGAATGTCGGCATCTTCGCCCCTCTTTTTCAATCTGTGTACTCCTTGCTGGTCATCTGCTTATTCCTCCCCTCTTTTGTAATTGGGCAATTTCTGGTGTGGGCTTCTCAAAAAGGCTGGGCTTGGAAATCCAACCATGTCTAGCATGGTGCATGGAACACGTCCATGCAAGAGTACAGCTGGTGACACTGCCGTTGTTGCATGTGGTGTGCTGCGGTAAACAGCAAGGTACTCCAATACTGCTGTCTCAATACGTCGCTGTTCCAAGGCCGCAAGCTGAATGTAGTATTCCAACACCCTGTTGAAACGTTCGACCTGTTCGTTACTTTGGGGATGATAGATCGATGAGCAGAAGTGCTTAATTCTGCGCTTTTGGAGAAAATCCTCGAAAAGAGTGGACTTCAGTTGCGGTCCATGGTCTGTTAAAATCTCATCAGGGTACCCCTCTCGACTGAAGACTGCTGTCAAGAACCCGATGACTGCATTAGACGTCACACTTGGAACAAAGCATACCTCAGGCCATTTCGAATAAAAGTAAACTAAAGTTAATGCAAATTTGCAGCTCTCTTTAGCCCTTGCGAAAGGAGCAACAATCTCCAGCGCTAGTTTCTGCCAAGCACGCTCAGGTAGCGGAATTGGTTCCAGTGGTGCTACCGCAGGTTTCGCTGATTCTCTGCCACTTGACAGACACTGCAAGAGTAGATTGCCTGCTGCACCTGTGTTGAGTCATGGCCACCAATACTGGTTGCGAAGCTTCTGTTTTGTGCAAACAATTCCCTGGTGGCCTTCATGCGCCGTCTCCACGAGCATTGGCGTCAGTGCAAATGGGATGACCAGGCGCTCGTCCCAATAGCAGGCTGTCCATGACTGCCAGCTCATCCTGCACACAGAATAAGGGGCGCAGCTCAGGCCGAAGACTTTCACCGGCCACTTCCTTGTGACATAAGTCATCACCTGCTGTAACAGTGAGTCGGACTGAACAGCTTCTTGAAGTTGCGCCTTCGTGATGCAGGTGGAAATGAGGGACACGACTCTTTCCTCTTGTTCTTGTATCCCCTACAGAGGCAATCGTGATAGTGCTTCCGCCACCTTGTTATCACTTCCGCGGTGGTACAGCACATTAAAATTGTGGTGTAGAAGACACGCCGACCATCTTGCAATTCGTGTAGACCGGTGACCGGTGCCTTGGGATGAGAGGAGAGTAACCAGAGCTTGATGGTCGGTTCGTAGCTCGAACTTCCTTCCCCAAAGAAAAACGTGCCAGTGTTCACACGCCCATATGCATGCGAGCGCCTCCTTCTCGCCTACGGAATACTTGCACTCCGCTTGCAACAGAGTTCGAGATGCAAAGGCAACGACGGTGCGTAGTTCGTTTCCGTATCTTTGTTAGAGCACAGCTCCCAGCCCTTAGTCGGAAGCATCTGTAGTTACTACCGGAAGTAGCTAGGGGTTGAACATATGCACGACCTTGCACGTTGCGAGTAGTTGTTTCACCTCACGGAAGCTTTGAGTGGTCTTGTCATCCCAGCCAAAGGAGCTCCTTGATGAAGTAACTGGCGAAGGTGCTCTACGACGTCAGCAAAGTGGGGTATGAACTTGGCATAGTAGCTACGAGTCCGAGAAAAATGCAGCTAGTGATGTTCGAGGGCGCTGGAGCATGAACTACAGCCACGACTTTCGATTTCAAGGGTGCCAGACCTCTGTGGCTGACGAAATGTCCCAAGAATGTCAGTTCTTGTACATTAAACAAACACTTTTCGTTAAGCCGCAGGCCAGCCGCTGAGATGTGGTGCACAACATCGTGAAGGTTCGCAGAGTGCTCAGCCACAGGTTTACCGTAGACGATGATGTCGTCTATATAGCAAAGTACGTCCCTGCAGCCCTTAAGGATTGAAGTCATCATCTTCTGGAAAGCGGCTGGTGTAGAGGCGATGCCAAAACACACTCGACGGAATCGAAAAAGGCTATTGTGTGTAACAAATGTTCTCAGGTCACAGCTTTCAGGCGTTTTTTCCAGTTGATGATAAGCTGATGCCAAATCAGTTTTTGAGAAATGTGTCGACCCTGCTAGTTGGTGTAGAAGGTCGTCAGTGTGTGGAAGAGGAAATCCGTCAACGATGATAGCTCTGCTAGCCTCACGCAATCCATACAAAGTCGGATGCTGCCGCTCTTCTTTCGGACAACCACCACAAGGGATATCGATTCAGAAGCATCCACTTCTCGATTATACCTGCCTGCTCGAGTTGCCGTATTTCCGCAGATACCAGTTCCCGAAAGGCCATAGGAATTCGACGCAGCTTAGCAGCTACTGGAATCGCATCCAGCTTGCGGTTGATGTGATGAGCAAAACCTTTTACCAGTCTTGTTTCGTCCGAGAATAAGTGTCTGAATTCCTCGCTAAATTCTGCAGACAGAAGATCAGAAGTGGAACTTTTCGTTTGCAGGCATTGCAACGCAGCTCTCTGTGTGTGCAAGTCCAGGCTGCTGATGGCGTCCAATCCAAGTACTGTGGTTCCCTGCTGTACATTGTACAGGAGAATGGAGATAGTATGCTGCTTGTAAACAATGTTTGCAGGAAACAACCCTTCACCAGGATCTTGCTGTTAGAGAAATCAAGCAAAGCAATGGCAGGTTGTGAGAACGACCTAGTACTTTGAAAATGCTTCATGTAGGTGTCCTCCGTTATTATGGATATTGATGACCCCATATCTACGAGAGACTTCACAGCAACGCCTTCAACTTGCAGTTCACTGTAAATGCTGCGGCGTGAAGTGCCGGTTGCTATCTGTAGCAACGTCACGTGTGTTCAGCCTCCTCTTGCACTTCCCTCACGCTCTCTTCGAATTCAGGATTGCGACACATCACCTGAAAGTGGCTTACTTTTCTGCATCTTGAGCATTGCTTATGTTTGGCCTTGCAGTTTCACAAATTGGCCAAATGCTGAGTAGACCTGCAGCGGTAGCAACGACGCTGGTTTGTATCCCTTGCAGGCACCGGCTGTGTCTGATGGCACTTCTGCATTGGGGGCGTGTACTCATTGCGACGACCATCACACAACTTGACCGAGCGTTCACCTGAATTTCGTACTTGCTTCACCTCCTCCGCTTCGCTGAATGCTCGAAGACTTTTTAAAGTTGCTTCGTAATGCTCTGCTATTGTAACTGCCTTGTCAAGAGTCAGCGTTGCGCCTTCGAAAAGCAGGCGTTCAGGAAGCCTGTCCGATGCGATACCATAATCAGTTGGTCCCTTTACTTTTTTTTTGGACAGCGATGTCAGAGGATCCTTCCCATTCGAATTTCTGCACCAGCTCTTGTAAACAAGCAATGTAGAGTTCAGTGGGCTCACCGGGCTGCTGCAGACGCTTTTTGAACCGGTGATGTTCCACGAGCACATTTGTAGTGGGCAGAAAGAGTCGGTTACATATAGTACCTGCTGCCTTTAACGGGTCCTCTAGCAAGGATGTTGCCGCCTCTGTAGGCGGTTTCTGCTTCTCAGGCACAGGCAGAGCAGGTGCATTTCTGAACTCACGGTGTCCTTCCACAAGAGACTGCAGGAGAAATAGCCTTACGGGGGGCCGTTTCAACGTAAATTTACTTGAGCTCGAAGCTTCCAAATGAATGTTGGAAAGGCTTTTCCACTCGTTCCACAGAATAATTGGCTGCCCAGACGTTTTTAGGAAAGCCGGAGGGCGTAAGTCTCGTCATTTCAGCAAACCGCAACTGGGCTTACCCTCGTTGCCACTTTGCTATATCGTCTGTCAGATGTGGCCACGGGAAAACACTCGGGAAAACAACTTCTCCTATAGTGTCTGCCATCCTTGGCAGTACCCCACTTTTATTCAAACTATGACGCTACTTATTATTCAAAATACCTTACAGGCCCATTGAAGGGCATTGAGTAAGGGGGGCAACAGTAATTACAAGAAAAAGAGAAAAAGATACTAAAACAAATATGACAAAAGGCAACAAAACAAATATTACAAAAGCAAAGTGCAACATCTTTATACAATAAACACGTAATGAATTGACTATCACGGAATGTTTCACAATTATAGATGGATGCAATGTGATCCGGAAGACCATTCTAATGTATAATAGCTCTAGGTAGTGGTGATGAGGTAAATGCCTGCATTTGACCATGAATGCGCATGAAACTAAATGCATTGTGAAGGCGTCGAGATGTGCGCACAGGAGCATGAAGCGGCAAACAGTGAAATTTATTGCTTTAAATGTACCTGTGAAAGAGACATAAAGAGCAACGACATGGCAATCATCCAATGACTGAAATGCAAGGTCTTGTTTTATTCGGGTAATGCTTGAGTGATAGTCGTAGTTGCCAGATATGAATCTGGCTGCCCTATTTTGAACAATTTCCAACATACGGATTAGATAATCTTGATATGGTGACCATGTGGATGAAGCATATTCTAGTTGTGGGCGAACATAAGTAAGATATACTAATTTTCGTATACAGAAAGCGCATTGCACAAGTTTCTCGCAGATAGCCGAGAGATTGAGAAGCTTTCGATGAGACAGCTGCTATATGTGTTGTCCAGGATAAATCTGATGACAGGTGAACGCCGAGATATTTGTACGATGGGGTAGTAGAAATTACGGTATTATTAATTGAATAGTGAAATACCGAGTTATTGCGATTTCTACTAAACGAAATAACTTGCATTTTGAGGCATTTCTGACATCTGCCAAGTTACACACCATCTATAGGTTAGGTCAAGGTCATTTTGGAGTTTAGAATGATAGTCAAAACATTTAATGTTGCGGTAGATGACGCAGTCATCAGCGAACGACCTAACTGAGGATGAAAGGTTAGCGGGCAAGTCGTTGATGTACATTAAAAAAAGTATTGGACTCGGCACACTGCCTTGGCGGACACCGGACGTGATGTCGCAAAGGCTAGATGAAATGTTGCAGACCACTGTAAATGTGCTGCGAAGACAAGAAGTTACAATCTATACAAAGGGCAGACAACTTGGAAATCAGACGGCAATGAAGTACAGCATCGAACGCCTTAGTGAAATCGGGGAAGAGGCAATTAGTTTGATCATTAGTGTTCATGTTGAAGTGAAGGTTGGTCTTGAATTCGAATTCGAATTAAATTCACATGAGTAGCCTTTTCTGAAGCCAAGCTGATGAGAGAAAATAAAGTTATTGATTCAAGGTGACCATAGATATGAGAAGCTATAATACAGTTCAACCTGCTTATATCGAACCTCCATATAACGAATTCCTGGATATAACGAAGTTTTTGATTCCCCGCCGTTACTCCATAGAAGCACATGTATTTGAAACCTCTACGTAACGAAGTGGCAGCGGGAGACCCCCTCGATATAACGAATTTTCCCCTCGACCACCTAGAGATTTCGCCCCAAATTTTGTCATTTTTGCGCGAGCAGCAGCCGGAAGCACCTTCTCCGCCGCGATGGAATGCGAAGCGAGCGCACGTGTGCGTGCGTGTGCGAGGCGGCCCTGCATCTCTCGACCCCGATCTTGCCGCCGCGGGCGTGACCTTTCCCCCTCCCTTCATTCAAATCTGATCCTGCCGCTTGCTGCAGCTGGCCTAGCCCGCCAAGCCACCACTCTCCTTTTCCAGCTGATGTTGCCGACGCGCTGGTACACGCTGTGGGACATCAGACTCGATGAGCGCGACACGCGCTGGCGGCGTGTGGAAGCGCCGCTGGAGAAGCGAGCGAAGTGACCTTCGTGCTGTTGTCTATCGCTTCAACGCAAACTGAGCGCCGAGAACACACAGCACGCAGAAAGCTACGAGCCGCCGACGCATCTACATTGCTAGACTCTGCCCCAACGCAGATCGCCTTCAAGATACGGCCTGCGCGACCGCGTGCCGCCCCGCTTTCCCTCCCCCCTCGCTCCCTCGCCGGTGCCTCGAGCGCAACGGAAGAAGGCGCGCTTCCTCCCTGCTTCCGCGCGCGAGATTTAGACGCGGTCGTCGGCTCCCCTCCACGTTTTCACTCGCACATACAGCATACGGCGCGGCGACTGCGTTATCGCCCTCGGACTTTAGGGTACGGCCACGCTAGCGGCAAAAACACGCAGCAAAAACGCGTGTCAGAAACGGCAACGCGTCATGCCGCGCGCGGCAACAGCGGCAGGAATCGGGGGTCTTGCGGCGTGCCGCGCGAAATGGGTTCTGCGGCAAATGCCGCGTGCCGTGAGATGAAGAACCAATCAAGAGCGACGAGGGTGACGTCAGGGAGCCATCACAACCGGAACGCCGCCGGTCCGCGCCGGGTTTTCAATCGACGATCGTCGTCTCTCGCATGAAACAACGAGCGCTCGCGGTGTTGCTCGCCCGTTCGGAGAGCGCGTGAGATCTTATCGCGCTGCCGCGCAGCGAGACGCGCGTGCCACAGTGGCCTCGCGGCAAGGCGTTGACGCTCGCTGCATGACGCGCGCGTTTTTGCTGCTAGCGCGGCCGTACCCTTATATACGAAATATGTATGAGCCAAAACCAATTTTAGGGCCACAACGCGTCATGGACACCATCTTTATATAGCAAATACGGATCTCAAGGGCCATACTTTTGCTGGTGGAAACCGAAAATACGTCATAGTTGTCGCCCCCGGCAATTTGGGCGGCCAATGCCATCGTCAAGCGACCAAGCCAAGCGACATGAAAAGTCAAAATGGCCGCTCGGGCCGGCGCGGGGTGGCAGTTCGCAACGTATGATGCGGGAACGGTCCCACAGTTGCGACGCAACAGCGGGGTTACCAATGCATTGAGTTCTAAGGGAGCTGTGCTGGGACCGGTCGAAAACGACGTAACAGCCGGGAAAACGCAGCCCCCAGGAACGTAACAGCGAGGTTCTACTGTAACACTATACGACGCTACGACGCCATCGTGATGCTCGCTCTTCGTTGCCGATGCCTCGCGCTTGTGCGAAACGACACGCGTCCACGCATCCGGTACCTGGTGTGACGTTCCGAGGATGAGTGCTTCGAAGAAAACGGAAACGGGTGCGCGTTACGCATTACAATTGAGGGCGCGTTAGAATCGAGTAAATACGGTAAACGTTTATTTTTCGAATTTTCGTGCCGAACCTGCATATAACGAAATCCTCTTTTTTTCGGGAATTTGTCAATTTCATTATATCCAGGTTTAACTGTATTGACGCGAGACAGAAGAAGACCGGCACCGAAACAGAGGTCAGCATTAGGCCGGCACCGAAGAAGAGGAGGTAGAGGTTGCTCCTCGCCATCTTGGCTGGTTGCTGCTACGCCTGTGCTACTCTCCTATTTTGTAAATATTTGTAAATATACGTTTTTGCGCAACATTTTCTCGTGGAGATGCGGGGTACCCTGCCTGTTCTTTCCCATCACCCAAGCACGGAACTCCGAAGTGGCCGCCGCATTGTTCCCTCGGTGATGGCCACTGAAGCACGCACCGTGCCGGAACCTACCGTTAAGCAGCCGTCCCCGCCGTCTGTCATCTTATCGCTTCCGCAAGATCCGGGCACCTTCTCTGGCACAGATAACGTGGACGTCGAGAACTGGATTTCATGGTATGAGCGTGTCAGCAAACAGAACAGATGGGACGATATGCTTATGCTGGCGAATGTGATATTTTATCCGAAAGGAACCGCGCGCTCTGGTATGAGACGCATGAACACAATCTGACCAGCTGGGACGTTTGCAAAGAAAAACTGAATGAGTTGTTCGGCAAGCCCTTGGGTCGTCAACTAGCCGCTAAAATAGAACTTGGTTCCCATGTGCAGTCATCTACTGAATCATACATTTCGTATATTCAGGATATTCTAGCGCTTTGCCGTAAAGTTGACGGTAACATGTCCGAAGCGGACAAGATCGGGCACGCACTCAAAGGAATCGCCGATGACGCATTCAACCTCCTAGTATTCAGGAACTGCGCCACTGTGGATGCTATTGTGACAGAGTGTCGGCGATTCGAACAAGCTAAATCCCGCCGTATCACCCAGCAATTCACCAGGCTCCCCAATACTGCCGCATCGTCATCATGTGAGGAACCACTGCCTCCGTTACAATCGCTGGTTTCGAACACTTTGACACGGATTGTACGTCGGGAACTAGAAGCAATGTTACCAGCCCCTCTCGTGCCCGATGTCTCTACTGCCAACCAGCCTATGGTTTCATTGATTCAGGCCGTGGTTCGACAGGAGGTCACGAATTTGGGACTCTCCTCTGTGTGTGCTGTTTGCGTGCCACCAGTCGCACCAGTCACACAGCAGTTCCACCAGTCGCGCCGCGGAACCAGCCCTTTTACTCGCGATACCGCAATCCCGCTGTGTGGAGGACGCCGGATGATCGCCCAATATGTTTCGCGTGCTCTCGAGTTGGGCATATTGCGCGACACTGCTGGAGCCGTCAGACGTCACCGACTGGCTGGAGCACCCAGAACCCTCGTCCTGAAGGCTACTCCCGTACAACATCGTCACGCTCTGCACCGACTGACACGCCCGACGTCGACACTCGCACCAACGTGTACAGCAGGTCACCATCGCCGCGCGATCGCTGATCTCGCTCGCCGCAAGCCCACCGATTCCCTTCGCCGCAAGCCCGCCGTTACCCGTCGTTTGCCAACTCAGGACGCTACGCATCAGAAAACTAATGAGTGCAGCGCCCGGAGGTGACGCTGCTTTCTCGACCCCTCGAAATCCTCGTCGGGCAGTTCCTATCCGCTCTAATTTGCTCGAAGTCCAACTCGACGGTGTTAGTGTTACGGCCCTTATCGACACTGGTGCACAGATCTCAGTGATGAGCTCTAGTCTTCGTGAGAAGCTGAAGAAAGTCCTGACACCCATCGTGCTACGTACAGTGAGAATTGCCGATGGAAGCACACCTATTGTTGTTGGAACGTGTACTGCCCGCGTTACTATATCTGGCCATACGACGAGCGCTCAGTTTCTTGTGCTTGAGCAGTGCCCATACGACGCGATCTTGGGCATTGACTTTTTGTCGACACATTCAGCCCTCGTCGACCGCGGCACCGGTGTCCTGCAACTTGAACTCCCTTCTGCCCCAGAGACTCATCCTGCTAAACCTACACAACTGTGTTCTTCAGAGTATGTGCGATTACCGCCTCAATCCACTACTTATGTTCTTTTGACAGGGCTCTCCTGCTGTCGCTGACGGGGATTACGCTGCATCCCCTATTACTGACGTTGTCTTGGCACACAATGTGACCCTATCCCACACGGTTCTCGAAATTGTCAACAACGAAGCTTATCTACCTGTGCTCAACTTTGGCTTATCCGCCCGTGTTCTACCATCCGGAATTGCGCTTGCAACGTTGGCATCCCTCAACGACTGTCAAATATCCACGCTAACATTTGAGGCGACTATAAATCCGACGTGCTCAGCAGGATCCACCAGCTTGCCCACCAGTGAATTCAACAAAAATAGCCGCGGACCTTTCACCTGCGCAGACTGATGAGCTCTGCCGTGTGTTAGCGTCGTACCGGGACGTTTTTGACTTCGACAACCGGCCACTTGGCCAGACAATGGTTGTCATGCACCGAATCGACACAGGCGAGCAAACCCTATTCATCGCCGTCCATATCGCGTTTCTGCTGCTGAACTTTATTCTTTATTCAAGAATTACCCCGCATTGCCCGAAGGCGTTATAGCAGGGGGTTACAGGAGGGAAAAAAAACAGATCTTCATTCGTACAGCACACTTGCTCTTCACACAGCTGATTCCACTCCACAATAGTTTTGACAAAAAAGGAATTCGCTAGCAACTTCGTCCTGGCACGGTACTCGCGGATTTTAAGAGAGTGGTCATTACGCCGAGAAATATAATGTGGCTGTTTCAAGTATCTTTCACTGCTAATTCCTGTCTTATTAAATATGAGGTGTAAAAACTTTAGTCTCAACTTTTTCCGCCTAGAGGAAAGCGGTTCCCAATACAATTCGTGTTTCATTTGAGTACAACTTTCTCTCCGCCTATATCGCCCCAGGACGAACCTAGCAGCTCGGTTTTGAATTCTTTCCAGTTTATCAATCGAAGTTTTTTTGCGCGGGGTCCCAGACGGCGCAGGCGTCTTCTAAAATCGGTCTCACACATGTTAAGTAAGCAGTTTTCTTTAGGTTCGGCTGTGAACATTTCAAATTCCTCTGAATAAAATTGAGTGCCCTACCAGCTTTTACAATGACGTCATCCACATGAGTAGACCATGAGCAATCAGATGATAACGTCACACCTAGATACTTTTATATAGGTTCGTTTTTATCAGGGTATTATTTATCTGGTAAAGACTTACAAACGTTTCTTCTTCTTGTAAAACATACATGAACACATTTTTTAAATTCAAATTCATCTTCCACGTGGAACACCAAGTATAATACATTCTAAGTCAATTGTAACATGGCAGCATCTTGTTCACTCCTAATTTTCCGATAAACAACACAATTGTCGGCAAACAACCGTATACATGAAGAGATACCAATAGAAATATCATGTATATAAAGTAAAAACAAAAGTGGCCCTAAGACTGAGCCCTGTGGGACTCCTGACGTCACATCAGCGTATGCCGAGCTTTTGCCGTTCAAAACAACACATTGTCGACGCTGAGAAGATAATTCCAATCCATGAGCACACTTGAGTTAATATTTAACATTTAAGCTTAGTAAGAAGTGGATGTGACACTGTGTCGAATGCCTTGCGAAAGTCTAAAAAAGACAATCTATTGTCCTCCTCGTCACATCGAATGCCGTTCATGGTAAAATCACTAATTGAGTGTTGTGCAAGGATAGACCTTTACGAAGCCATGTTGTTCTTTGATTAGTATATATTATTTGTTATATGACGCATTATCTCGGTTATAAATATGCTCATGATTTTGCACGAGATGGTGTTAGTGAGATAGGCCTGTAATTCGCGACATCTCTTTTCGAACCCCCTATGGATAGGTACAACTTGAGTGGTTTTCCTATCCATTAGGTAAGCCCTGGGATAGCGATTTCCCATAGATTAGATAAGGTACATCGAGATTGAGTAGCACACCGCTTTAGTATACGGGGATATACCGTCCGGATCGTTTGCTTTGGTCATGTATGACCTTTAGGAGTGCCTCGATGCATCTAACGCTTAATTCAACTTGTCCATTAAAGGAAGTGTGCTTGCATGGGTTTAGGGCTATGGTTGCATTTAGGTAGGAAGACAGATTGAAAATATGTATTCAAACACGTTGCCTTTTCGGTATCGTCTGTAATTATTTGTTGATTAAACAATTTTTATTCCTACAAAATCTGATCCGCATCCTTTTAAAAACCTCCAAAAATGTTTAGGATTAGATTTCATTCTGTCGTTGAGTGTCTTAAAGTACTCTTCCTTTGCATTTTTTATAGCAAGCTTGTACTCCTGTGTTATTTCAGATAACTTATTTATGTGATTCATACTTTTAGTTTTTTTGTATATTAAATGCTCTCTTTCTTTTTTAATTATTCTGAGAATGCGCGAGTTCACCAGGGTTTCTTACGTTTTTTGAGTCTGGTGGAATCTATGCTTGGAACATACTTGTCCATAAGCTCAAGCAGTTTATCTTAAATACCCACCATAAATCATGGATGTCGTAATCCTCAGCAAGACATTCAAAAACCGGCAAGTGATCGAGGAGCTGAGAGGATACTAGAATATTTTTCGAAGAAAAAAACTCTCCTTGATGTGGGTGACGTTGATCGGTTAATACCTGTTTTAATGTTTGCAATGACAGCGTGGTGATCGCTTATTCTGGTATTATAGGAAACCGAGCTAATAAGCGTAGGTGAGCTGCAGACCAAAGGTCCAGAATGTTACTATTACGAGTTGGAGCATTGACATACTGTAATAGTCCGAAGGTGTTTACAATGTTTCTCATTTCTAAGTTATCGGCTGTCAGCTTGCATATGCAATCACCTTCTGTCCATTCCAAGTCAGGTAAGTTAAAATCACCCGCAAGCAAATAGGCTGCCGGGATGCTTCCGAAACAATATCATACAAAGATTGTAACGGTTTAAAATTTGAAGCCGGTGGTCTGTAGAATGATCCAATAACGTACGAGCAGTTATCAGGTAGGGTGACTGAGCACCAATTGATTCAACATCGTTGGTATCAAGATCTAGCATAAACGACTTAAGAGAAGAGTGAATTAACAAAAAACCCCTCCACCGAGGCTCAGCCTGTCCTTCCGATAAGCAATGAATTCTTTAGGGAATACTTCACTATCCGCGATAGACGGGTTCAGCCACGATTCTGTGCCAAAAACGATGTCAGCCTTAATGGACTCTATCAGACCAGCGAATTCATCGACATTGTTTATTATACTCCTACAGTTTACTACAACAGCAACGAGGTCACGGCATACTTGTTTCTTTTCCTTTATATTGCATCATGTTTCCTGAATGGAACAACTTTGTTTTTTTCTCTGTCCCACGTGAAGGTTTTTCCGTTCATAACGAGTTTGTCGAAGTTTAGCTTTACCTTGTTATTGCTGTCCGTTTTTAAACTTTTGCGTATTCCCACAGATGCTTGCGTATTTGTGGGTCTCGGATGAATAGTCCTGATCCACACTGTAGGGTGAGCCCTTGACTTATGAGCATTTGACAGGGACGTCCTGTTTTTCCTTATATGAAGAAAAATTTACTAAGACTGGCCTTTTGAACCTATCGCTGTAACGACCCACACGGTATGCCCTTTGTATCAAGTTCAGTTCGATCCCCAGGTTAGCTTTGCAAATACTTTTAACCAAGTTTTCCGACTGAATCCACGTTTCAGAATGATTTCCGTCATCTATTCCATAGAAGACAAGATTAAGCCTGCGACTTCTGTTTTCAAGATCGACGTTTTTGTTTCGCACGGCAGATACTTGTTGTTCAAGCGATCTTATTGCATTTGCTTGATCCAACACTAATTTGTTTACCGTTTCAACCCGTTCATCAGTTACACCAAGCCTACTGTTACTTCCGCCAGCATAGCCTCGTGCTTGGCTAACCTGGTATCGATGGTATCTAGTACCTCCATGAGTACCTCCATTGCTGTCGGTTAGAGGTCCAAGATTAAGCTCGACATCGCCCGATAGTAACAAAAAAGAATGAAGTACAACACTCGATTCACAAAGAGGCGGAAATTTCGACAAGACAATCGCGCGTACATTCGTCTGCGACGGTGTGCAGGAGCACTTATCATGGGGGGAGCCGGCAACGCACATAGCGGACCATGCACTTGCAATGGATAGTAGTACTAACCTGCATAACCAACAGTGGTGTTAGCTGCATGTCAGCCAGTGTGCCGGCTCCAAATCCCACGAAGCCAAAGTGCTGCGTGTTTAAGTAGGTTCGGTTGATGTCACGTGGTCCTCGATGCTCAGCAGAGACTGGTAGTTCGTCGTCAACGAGCGCCTCATCCAAGCGGTGATGTAAGCGGTGATAACTGGCAGTCCGCTGTTGAACTTGGTTGTCGCGTGGCCCATCCGATTTCACTTGATGAAGACGGTTTCGGCGATAGTGGGAGCAGTGCCGCTCGTCATCCACGCCAAGCAGGATCGCTGATCCGATTGCAATAAGGACCTGCATAACCAACAGTGGTGTTAGCTGCATGTCAGCCAGCATGCAGGCTCCAAATCCCACGAAGCCAAAGTGCTGTGCGTTTAAGTAGGTTCGGTTGATGTCACGTGGTCCTCGATACTCAGCAGAGACTGGTAGTTGTTGTCGACGAGCGCCTCATCCAAACGGTGATGTAAGCCGGTGATAACTGGCAGTCCGCTGTTGAACTTGGTTGTCGCCATGGCCAATCCGATTTCACTTGATGAAGACGGTTTCGACGATAGTGGGAGCAGTGCCCGCTCCTCATCCACGCCAAGCAGGATCGCTGATCCGATTGCAATAAGGACCTGCATAACCAACAGTGGTGTTAGCTGCATGTCAGCCAGCGTGCCGGCTCAAATCCCCTTGGCGGGCGATTATACAAACAGAAGTTGACAAGATGGCTGCAAAAGACATTATAGAGCCTTCGTCTAGCCCATGGGCATCCCCAGTTGTGCTTGTCTAGAAAAGAGACGGCACCTGGCGTTTCTGTGTCGATTACAGACACCTGAACAAGATCACTAAGAAGGACGTATATCCGTTGCCACGCATAGATGATGCCCTCGATTGCCTCCACGGAGCGAGTTATTTTTCGTCCATCGACCTGCGGTGTGGCTATTGGCAGGTTGCCGTAGATCCTATGGACCGCGAGAAGGCCACTTTTGTGACACCTGACGGGTTATACCAGTTTAAAGTTATGCCCTTCGGCCTATGCAATGCGCCAGCCACATTTGAGCGCATGATGGATTCGCTCCTTCGTGGCTTCAAATGGTCGACCTGCTTATGTTACCTAGATGACGTTATTGTTTTCTCAACGAGATTTGACAGCCATATTCAGCGCCTGTCCGCCATCCTCCAAGTGTTCCGCAGTGCCGGTCTTCAGCTTAACTCATCCAAGTGCCATTTTGGTCGCCGTGAAATAACAGTGCTCGGCCACCTTGTTAATGGTGTAGGAATCCGACCTGACCCACAAAAATTCGCGCCGTGAAGAATTTCCCTGCACCTTGCTCAACCAAAGATGTTCGCTCCTTCATTGGCTTATGTTCTTACTTTCGTCGCTTTGTCAAAAATTTCGCTGACATCGCCCGTCCGCTCACTGACCTTCTCAAGAAAGATACGCCTTTCGTCTGGGGCCATCTAGAAGCTAATGCATTTTCTGCGCTTATCTGCCTTCTGACGACTTCTCTGTTGGCGCACTTCGACCCATCTGCTCCTACGGAAGTTCGGTCGGATGCCAGTGGATACGGAATCGGAGCCGTCCTTGCCCAGCGCCAGCATGGTCGTGACTGCGTCATAGCGTACGCCAGCCGCCTGCCTTCTGCCCCAGAACGCAATTACTCAAGTACCGAGTGTGAATGCCTTGCTTGCCCTTGTTTGGGCAATCTGGACGAGGTGGACGAGGATGGCGCAGCAAGTGCTCTGGTTCCCATCGAAGCCAAATGGTCATAGGTAACGTCAGTAGGCACGGAGGTCACGGTAGGGGTGGGTAGCGAAGCAACATCCACGTAGGTAGGTGTGGGGCGCTACCGGAGCAAGATGCGTCGTGGGTGTAGTCATCGCTGTCAACTCCTGCTTTATGACCTCGCGCAAGTCAAAGGTGGGGGTTGGGGCACAGGCAGCAGGTGAACGCCTCAGGTCTTGTATTTGAAGCTCTTTGCGGATGATGGTGCGGAGGAGAGCACGTAGATCTGAATAATGGGGAACCTGAGGATCGCTGCTGTCCTGTTGAAGACGACTGTAGCTCATCTACGCGCTGACACGTGGAAGTGATGTCTTCGACGGAAGCTGGATTTTGGACGATTAAGGTGTTGAACGCTATAGACCCAATGCCTTTTAATATGTGTAGAACGCATTCGGCTTATATCATGCTAGGGTTCGCACGGCGGCACAGAGCCAAGACATCCTCTATGTATGAGGTGTAAGACTCTTGTGGAAGTTGAAGGCGCGTACCAAGCTTCTATTTGGCGACTTCTGCACGGCCAGATGAGGAAGCGAAGATTTGATGCAGCTTAGTGGTAAACGTTGTGGGTTCTTGCTGTCTCACAGGAGACCAACCACCGCGGGTTCGAGCTTAGCGAGCCACAGGGCCGCGTCAGCCGTCGCCTCCAGCACCGCTCGCGCGCGACTCAGAGGCCGCAAGGGGCTACCGAGCGACGCACGCCAAAAACACAGTAAAGCCCTGAGTTGACGGAAACCGTTTACTGAAACCGTCGGCACCAGCACTGCACAAACGCCTGCGTGGCGGGGAGCCAAAGGGGTCCCGCACCAGGGTGAAAATACAATAACAGGCGCCTATAGACATGCCGCTAGGAAAAGTCCCGGCGGCTATGCTACTTGCTCTGGCGATAACCAATGGGTCAACTTGCGAGAGCACGGGCAATATCCTTTGGCTTAGGCTTTCGGCAAGTGCGGCTCGGCGGGGTACGACCTCGCGCGAGCACTAATGGCACCGCTCGTCAACTTAGCGTCGGGAAAGGATCAGCACAAAGTACGCGCTCCCCGCACGGGCAAAGGCACTGTGCGCGAGCTCCAGTCCTAGTCACAAAGGTGTCGGCGGACGAGAGGAAAGCATGAACGTACTGTGCGCTGGTCCCGGAGAGAAGTCCCGAGGCACGCTCCGCCGCTAGCAGCCAACAACCGGCCGCCTCGTGACGTCAGCGCCCCGCCCTCAGCGCAACCGCCGCGTGCGCAGCGCCACCGCGGAAACCGGTTACGCGGAGGACGGGGAAAACCGGGGAACGGCAGAAAAGGTGTTAGCCCCCGCAATGACGCCGGCGCAACCCTCAATCCCCACAACGTCGACCAATCCGCGATGTCGGATTCTTGGTTGAAATACCACGTCTTGGCAACACCGGTCAAGTAGAATGTGACGTTCCTCAATTTCGGGGTGTCGGTCCACTTATTGCAAGAACTCACGCGGTCGTAGTCGTCAATCCAATCGTCGACGTCATCACCACAGAGTCCCGCAAAGATAGGGGGGTCGCGTTGAGGGCTCGTCACAGTCCAAGAGGGCACCGCAGGTGGAGTCGTCTGTGTGGTAGGGTTAGAGGCACCGGAAGAGACGAGTTGGAAGTGTCCATCGTTGAAGGGGTAGCCAGGCACAGGCGGCGATGGGAACGTAGCTCCAGGGAGGACGGGAGCGCGAGAGGACGTCGGGATCTTGATGTACCTCCACCACTTTATAAGACCGAGACCGACCAAGCTGTTAAGCGCTTTTTATTCCAAAAAGGAACACCCCAGCTCATGCGCGAAGAAGTAGGAGACCAGGGAAGATGATGATGGCTATGTATAAATGAAAACGAAGTACGTTAATAGTGCTTACAATACACAGAAAGCGACTGGAAATATCAGTACTATTCTTCAATATTTAGAGTTGATATTATCAATACGAGATGAAGTAGAAACTTCATCATTCGTGATGAGGTTCGCGATACATTTGGCAGCGATGATGATTGTGCCATGAAAGGGAAGGGCTTATCTGGAACAAATGGCACATTGGAACAATCTTTCTGTGTAAAAACAGAAGCGAAATATGCATTGAAAGCTACCGCAGATCTTCATCAGAAACGGAGTTTCTTTTGCGTCGTGTATTGTAATGCATTAGTCGACTTATTGTATGGAGAAATTATTTGCCAGAATTTTCTTGGATTATTTCTCATAAGTGAGGGCAAGTCCTGTGAATAATATTTCTTTTTGGCTGCTCCTAATGCTTTACAGTAAGCTTGTAAGCACAGTAAGCTTGTGAGTATTTACACGTGATTGGTGACGTCAAATGGCAATGGATCACATAATCCAGAGTTCGACGGAAACCTGTCTGGTGAGAAATGAGCGTAGTGAAATAAAACAAACACTCCCAATGGAAATACATGTAATGGAAAATAAAACTTGACGTTTCGAGTCCTGTACGGGACCCTTGGTCACAATGAAAGCAAATGCGGTGGCTCTTGTTTAAATATGGGATAGATGACCAGTGTGCATGTGTAGATTTCTGGCAGATTCCCACGTGTCCTGTTTATCGCATGTTGCGTCGTCCGAATGTGCAGCAATATTAGCATTAGTCTTGCAGGCAGTTTCTTCTCTGTGGCGATTATGGATGCCGATTCCCAGTCTATGCAGTGACCTGTGTTCTAGTGGTGTTCTGATAAAGCGTTTGAAGATGAGTTGCCCTTGGCGACATCGTACTGATGCTGTTTTATGCGTTTTTTGAAGTTACCGGTCTTGCCGACATAGGTTGCGCCGCATTTTCCATTACATGTATTTCCATTGGCGAGTGTTTGTTTTATTTCAAAATGGAAATGAAAACCAAGAACGAGAAACAACTGCTGGATACACGCGGCCGCGGCGGCTGCATTTCGATGGAGGCGAAATGCAAAAACGCCCCTGTGCTTGCGTTGTAGTGCACGTTAAAGAACCCCAGGTGGTCAAAATTAATCCGGAGCCCTCCACTACGGTGCCTCATGATCAGAACTGGTTTTGGCACTTAAAACCCCAGAAAGAAGAAGAACAACTGCTGGATACAACACAGAATTTTGTTTTATGCTTGAATTCTGCTTAAAAGAACTGCAATTTTATTCAAGTGTCGTGGATGTAGTAGCAGCCTGGCACCCACTGAGGGCACGAAGCATTTCAACTTAATGGAGGCAAAAGGCATAGCGCATCAGAAACAGGACACAAGAGGAAGAACACAGACAACACACATGTTTGGCGCTAAAACCTGTGTTGTCTGTGTTCTTCCTCTTGTATCTTGTTTCTGATGTGCTATGCCTTTTGCGTCCATTATGTTATACCAACAAGCCCAACATGCAACGTTAGTCAATTTCAACTTAAATTAGTTTAGTGCCTATAAGCACCACCATAAGCCAATATGCCACTACTGCTCTGCTGTATCGGGAAGCGTTGTGCATACACACAGACAAACACAGGAAAAAAGAGCGCTCTATGTCTCTTTTTTATATGTTAGTGTGTATGCGCAACGCTTCCCGATACAGCTATGCACCAACTTGCCCAGCAAGAAGTTCTTCTAAACTACTGCTCTGCTCAAACAGCATGCTGTTATCTCCTTTACTTCCGCTGGTATAACAGCGATGGGAAACTTCAGCGACACAATATTTTTCACTCTTGGAAATCAGCTGATCATATCTTTGCTCGTTGCAGTCGCAATTGAAAAATGCGCTGCAAAGATATATGACTTCAAGCAGCAATAACAGCTAAAGTGACCATCCGGTCACTTAATATTTTGATAGCGGAAAAGGTTCTTGACATAATCGTTCCTCGGCTTGACCGCCGCACGGCACGCATATTTGGCGCCAACATCTAGGGAAAGAGCAGAGGGAGGAGAGTACCTTGGAAAGCCTTGAAGAAAAGAGAAGGTGAGCAGAGGCAGAAACCACAATGGAATAATAGACGCCTGTTATCGCTGGGACATTAGTTGGCCGCGTCAAATGCATTGCCAGATAGGCGAGTAGGCACTCCTGTATATTTTACTCCGTGGAACGGGCAAACAAGCATGTTCAGAAGCTTTTTTAAAGGTGTACTGATGCAAAATTTTTTGCTTGCACATGTTCTGCTTTGTATTATATAGCTGCTGACTCCATAATAATGATATGAGGCCTCTATCCCTGGAACACACTATAAATAATTCATTATACTACAGTTAAACCTCAATATATCGACGTCTCTAAAATTGGCAATTGGCTTCATTATGTAGAAATTTCGTTATATTGAAATTCGACCTTTTAAGCAAAAAGTACTCTCGCTGATGAATTTTTCTTACACGGAAGGCGCCGAAAAAGTTTCAAAATTATTGAGCATTCGGAAAAAGCAAGCTTAAATGATAAAAAAATTTCATTTTGCTGAATTTGAGAGTTGATGACGAAAGATACGGTTTCATTCCGTGTCGAAGATACCTTGACATCGGCGGTATGAAGAGAAGCCAGCCACGGTTTCACATCCACTCCGCCCCCGCGTCTGAAAGCGTGGCCTGCAATGTGACGACGCTATCATGAAAAGCTCTAGCAGTGGGGAGTGAATGCTTTGTCTGTTCAATGCGTCTCCAAAGATTACGGTGCCTCAGTACTAAATGCGGGAAGCCGATGCACATGTTTACATGCCATCTCGACACACCCACTCTTTGTCCACACAGCAGATTACCCTAAAGCAGTTCACGTGGGCTGCGTATGTGCTGTGCCGTGCTGGCAGCTATGCGCAGCCATGGCCACACTAGAAAAGGAGACGCACGCCAACCTCCTCCCCCACAGTCCTCGAGCATGCTTGATTGTGTTACCGTGAGCTCTTCCCTCCCCCCTTTCCTCTAGCTCATGCAGGAAGACGGTGCTCATCAAGCTACCATCCTTCTTGGCTTACCCTCGCACGCTTCTCTTACCTACAGCATACAGTGCGCAGGGTGCAACAAGATGTTATTGCTCTGAACTTTATACGGAACATGACACTGCTCCATTTTGGCAATTGCCCTTTGTCACATGGCGTGCGATTAGAGAAATGTGTTCGCAAGCAGCCACTTGTAATTCAACCATTTGACCATTTACGTCTGTGGAAGTTTCAATTTATTGTCTCTGTATTCCTTTGTGGAGGCAGTAAAATTTTGTTACATTGAAATCATGTACAAACACACTGCATTATATTGAGGTTCTAAATACATGGTGTTCTATGGACAAGAAGTTATAAAAAGCTAAATACATCATCACATTGAAAATTTTGTTATTTGAAGATCGTTAGATCGAGGTATTTCTTAATGTGACCAACTCAGAATTTGCGCCAGTTTGAGCACAGCATTGCGTGCGTTGTGCAGGACTCGTCCACACATCATGGAAATTATAAGTGGTTGCCACATGGTCTCACAGACTGTTGACGTGTGTATTGGTCGATGCAGTGCAGTGGTCACAAGGTACACCTTGATCATCTTGTCACAAGCTGAGTGTATTAGCAACCAGGCAGAGGACATGCTATGCTGTATGCACAGAGGAGGAAAGAATGGCTGATGTGGCCTGCACCCAGCTTTTGAGGACCTGGCCATGGTGTGGCTTGCAACCAGGCCGACTGATGCGGGCATCAGTCGTTTGTGATACCACGGGATCCCTGCCTCCTATTTTTGTGATGGATAAGTTCTGCTCAAACACTGTATGCCGCAAAGCTCTTCGAACTTGTCGCACTAAAAGATAATATAATTTAGTGATTTGGTTTGCCTTTGAGGAATTGAGCTATGTTATGCAAGCTATTGAGTCAGCAGCCATCTGACAAAGCAAGGAAGTGAAACGCTCTTTTATGTCTGCTTCTTGATGTCAAAACTGGCTCTTGGTTTTCCTGCTTCTTAGAAGTGGTGTAGCGCCCACCTTTTGGTCGCCTTTCTTGAGTGAAAAATGCAATTGCTGAAGCCCTTTTGCTGTAATTGTGCATACTGATTTGTATTCAGCTTGTTTGTATCTTGTGGTGGTATCTAATAAAACATCAAAATTTTCTGCAGATTCCCCTCAGAAGCTCAAGAAAGCAGGCCAGCTGCGGACGCTAGACAGCAAACCAGGTATAGTGACATGCTGTGGCTACATTTAGCATGTTTGTCAAATTCTTTAGCCATTTTTGGAGGAACAAAGCTGTGCAGCAAAGGAGAGCAAAGTGAAAGTGTTTAGTGAAAATCCATGACTAAATCGGTTCGTTGAGTGCTAAGAAGCAAATCTGTAAGTGGAAGAAATATTTAATGCCTGAAGAGGAAGCATTAGTTTGGAGGCTCTTATCTAAATACATTGGAACTAAGAAACTGTTTTCGGCAACCGAATTCGATTAGGTTTGTTGCATTTAAAGGGTTCCTGAAACGGTTTAGACAAATTTTGTATACTCATAGGGTACAGCTACAGTAAAAAATTAGCGCTACAATTTAAGTGAAGCGTCTCGTATTAAGAGAACTACTGATTACAAGTTACTCCTCCCTAGCTTTACATTTTCTCCTTAACTCATTCGCCAAGTCACTGGAGCTAAGCTCTGCCTTCACTGGCTCAGTGTCACGATGTGATGTCTTGTCCTTTATTTCCGGCCTTGGAGCCTCTGTGCAAAGCCTCTCTAACCTCTTGCTAGTCGCCTGGCCGTCGATCCCCGTGAGAGCTATCCAGGCAGCGTGCGTTGGGAGCGTTCTGTCGCAGCTGTAAGCGCGTCTGGTAACATAGGTGAGCTGGGCGTTTTGCCGGATGGGCGGAGGCCTAAACTAAAGCCCTTCCATACCACTACCGCTGTAATGAAGGGGCTTAGCATAAACGTGAGTGGCCTGAGCAGCCTACACGGTGTAGCCACCTGGTGGCACAGAGCTTAATCAACCAATCACAGAGCTATTATTTCTCTAACCAAGTATAGAACATTTTAAACATTTAAACAGACATTGTGTGCATGATTGCTCTCCTGACAATTATTTACACCAGCAGCACAGTAGAATACACTTGGTTACTGCTATATACCTGTGTTTGTCTGGTTGAGCTCTGTGCCACCAGGGGGCTGGGCACTATGCAGGCCATTCACGTTTGCACCTCTGCTCATCCGGTAAAACACCCAAGCCCAGTCTGCTTGCGCTTGAGTTTACCCGAATACTGGACGCGCTAGAACTCTCTATTATGGTAGTATTCCTTCAACGTGAAATGACTGCTGCAAACGCATAGATACAACTGGTACGGATCGGATACCGATAGCCTGATGTGCTGCAACCACACCGCTTGCATGTTGCCTTGCAGATGGACACGATGTCACAGCTTGACATCGCCGATCGCTAGATTTACAGCCCGCAATGTAACAAGGGCATCCATGGTGCTTGCGAAAAGAAAGTTCGAGGCCAGATTTGATCGCACAGCTCGCGTCAACATGGAGAACATTGTAACACAAGCAGACGACACTTGCTGTGTACTGGAAGTGCTTGAATGTACAGTGTAGACCGCTTATAACGTATGTCGCCGGAGTCGCGAATATCCGCACTATAACCAAAGCAACAATTGTCAAGGCCCGCACATATGCAAAACATGCACACCAAGCCGTCACGCGTATGCGACAGTCGAGGAATGCGGCTAGAACGTTTGCATTCAATTTACAGTCGAATCCCGTTAATTCGAAAAAAATCGCGCGGCGGCACCTCCGACCGGCATTGTTCCGGCACCGCCATAGAGTAAAAGCTTAGGAGAGACCCCTCAATGTCACGCGTGAATAAAACAAAAAAGAAAGAAAAAAATGCGGCGGAAAATTTCACCCTCTCTCAAAATGGCAAGGTTGCCGATTCTGCGTTGCGCCGGAACATGCGTGTACGTGCCGACGTCTCAGCCACGCTACCGTAGCCATGTGTAGAAAATGGCAGTGAATCCTTCTTTCTCCTTTATGCTTCTTCTACTTTCTAGTCACGTGTTGACCTTACACACTGCGGCTACGGCGCAGAGGGAAGCAGTGGCGCTGTACCAGGCGGCCAACGAAACTGCCCACGCCAGCAAACGCCCGCTTCCCGATACGGCAGAAAACGAAACTTCGGGGAGCTGGCGCCAAGCCGGCTGGAGCGACGGCACCTGCACGGCGGCGGGCGCGCACGGTGACAGTCCAAAGTCAGGGAGCTACGAGGGAGGGCGAGGGGAGCCACTGAATCGGTGGAGTTGCCGAGGTGAAATTCGCTTCCCTGCCGCCCTCCTCCTCACATTCCACGGTCTCGCGTGTGCACTTCGCCGTGATGTGCTGGCGCCGCCCGCTCCTTGATGTTTTGTTTACTGCCGCTATCGTGAAGCGAGCGTTGGCCGGCGTTGGCAGTTTTGTGGCACTCGCTCGCTATGCGCGCCGTGATATTGCACGACTCGCACTCAAGATTCTGGTTTCAGCCTCACTGGCTGTTCGTTCGCACCACGTGCCCTTCTCCTCCACTTCATCTCTCTTTCTTCCTCGAGCACTCCTTGGGGCGCCCGTTTGAGGGGAGCGTTCGCCGTCTCCGCTGACTTCCGTACTCCCGGGCAGCCGCACTGTAACCGGTATTTTGTTTCCCGCAACTGCACTATAAGCGATACGTGTATACATGGAGTGCTATGGGAAAATTAATGGGAGTCTGAAAAGACCGCACTATATTCGGTCCTCCAGTATAAGCGGTTATGGTATAAGTGGTCTTCACTGTAGTTATAAATTATTGTGTGTATTCTCTTTCTGTTATTTTTTTTATAGAAACAAGTTAACCAACATTCCAACTATTATGAACATTTGTTCTCCATAAGTTGGAAATATTATCGATGATGCAACCTGGGTAGCCAATCGGATAGCTCGTCCAATTGACCAATTGATGGCATTTGTGATAACTACCATATTTACTCGATTCTAACGCGCCCTTGATTGTAACGCGCACCCACTTTCCATGACCCCCAAAAAATTTATTTACAGTACTGTGCACCTCATGCTTTCATACAGAAATACAACTTCTCTCATTTGGAAAAACACAGATTTACTCCCAATGCACAAAGTTGCGATGAATAAAAAAAGTCGCAGTTTTGCCCAAAGGCGAAACATCGATTGCGATTGCAAATTTGTAGACAGATATACAAAGTAAGGATAGTGGTTTTATTGACTGTGTAAACTTGTAAGCATTCGCATACTAACTAAATTAACAAGCATGGAGTCATGCGCACACGAAAACATGAACGCATCTCACTCATGACCACGGAAACCCTTCATGCTGCCTCTCGCTTCATTGCGAACTATAAGCAGCGAAAACACAGCACGTGGCGGACTCTGTCTCCATCGCAGATCGCTTTCCAGGTAGAGCCAAGGAGATTGTATCGCTGAAGTGGATCGTCGCAGAATACGTCCTGCTTCAGTCGGTTGAAACCTTTCCGTGTTGCTTTGCTGGTGAAAATCCTCTTCTACTGTTTGCTCCAGTCGCGCACGTAAGTTTCGAGCGCTCCGAACACCCGTGATGCGGCGCGATTTCCATCCGCCTCCGTGTACATAATCACTTTCCTTTTAAATGTGGCATCATGATGAACTTGGCTTTGTGCTGATAAAGCAAACGCAGAAAACGGCAAGACAGATGGTAGACTAATGCCTAAGCACACGTACTGGAGGAAGCTACGGTGGCTAGGCTCAAAGCGTGCATGAGGCAGCCATTTTGAAATGCCGATGGCAATATGGTAAGGCAGATTTAGGGTGATACTTGATTGTAACGTGCTTTTTGACCCGTTTTTTGGATCCGTTTTACTGGAAAAACCCATTTTACTGGGACCCGTTTTACTGGGATTTTTGGACCCGTTTTACTGGGAAAAAAAGTGCGCATTATATTCGAGTAAATACGGTACGTGAATTGGGAGGGAGCGGCTGAAAACACAGGGGAGCGGCACTACTGCGATTGGTTGCAATGCACATTTTTAAACTTTATAATAAATTACACACTTTACACCGAGCGCCTAAATGCGTCACTTAATGATCAGAAGGACCTATCCTGACGACTCAGTACGTTTGTACAAAATCGTCAAAATCCTTTCAGGGTCCCTTTAAAAGAAAAAGTTCAAATGTAGTGACTGTAGGAAGTGAAATTTTTATTGAAGCCCTCTTTGTATAAAAATGGTAAAAAATTCCAATAATGCAAGAAACGAAACTACCCAGTTTACAATTCTGTAACTTAGCCATGAAAGATGATATCACGATTCTGTAAACTGCACCTAATAAATCATTGAAAGCGGACAAAATTGATGTATTACAAACCTCTCTGAAATGTACCATTATTAGGTAAGACTTTTGCGAAGCCTTTCTAAACATTGTATCAAATTCATGTAACCTCTAAATTCATATACTAAATTTATTTGCTTGAGATGCTCTAACGGATGCAGTTTACAGAACTGAAGATGTTTCTTTTTTAAGGTTAAAATTTTCAGCAATTCTTCTAGAAATATTCCAAGCCCCAAAGCAAAATGTTGCTGCCTACAGAATTGAAATTTCTCTCTCAAATGCAACAAATTTCATTCAAATTGTTCCAGGGTTTGTCCCATAAAGCATTTCTTTGTTTTACATGTATTTGAATAAGCTTAATCAGAGTTGGCTCCGAGCTAAATATTCCTCTTAAGAGTCACAGATATTTGCTTATTTTTTAATGTGTGCTTCTGTAATGGTTTCTCTGTGGCATTTCTTGAACTGATATTTGCTGTACTGGTATTGAACATAATTTGTTAACAATTGTAGGTTGATTACCCGAGTTAGGAAGGAAGCATGTTGGGTTAGAAAAATTATTTATGGCTGGGACTTAAAGAGGTCAGAAAGGATTTTAACATAGAAACCTTTGGTACAAATTTCAATGCAGCATCAGAGCTCAAGATTGTCAGCTGTACCTTCTGAATGTAACTAGCAATTGCCTGAGCCTTTCCGGGCACCTACTGAAATGTCATCATCCTTTGTGCTTTCCGCTGCACTAGAGCCCTTCGGGTTGTGCCCAGACTGTTCTCTGTCCTTCATCTCTGTTGAATGTAATTTATCTGTTTCTGATTTGCCAAGTTGTTCTCAACTGCAGGCCTAAAGTTGATCACACGCCCACAATGGCGTTGAACGTACGACCTCCCCCCACACTCCACTTTAATTCTGAACAATAATTAAAAAGCAAAATTAATAACAATAATATTAAAAACTTCATTTAGATTAAAATAAAGGGTGCTTGAGCTTTTTCTCCTCTTACGCCATCACTGCTGTTCAAATTTTCTGCTTTCTCTCTGGCACTTGTTCTCCCCATGTCTGCTGAAAAATGTTGGTGAGTTTGTCTTTTGTCTAGTGTAGTCAAGAAGCACTTGTTGTTTTTTGTGCCTTTGTTTATCACGTCCAATGTGTTGCAGTTCTGCTTATGTTCAAAACATTTTATCCATGCTTGTACAAACTGTTCTGACTGCAGATGTCAAGTGTTGCTGTGCAGAGATAGAATTGTAGAGGCACTGTTATGTCTGGTCACTGCAGGCTTGTACACCCAGCACAAACCATTCCTGCAGAAAGACAAGGTGCTCCTCAAGAAGCTGTCAAAGGTGGGCGACCCTAGCTCGACAGGTCCGCACTACACTAGTCTGCTGCTGTGGATCCTAGACTGGACGACCCAGTAAAATGACTGCGCTTCAGGGCAGTGTTAAGAGGGACAGGCAGTCAGGAAAAATGTTGCAGTTTCACCCAAAAGGCGAAGCATCAATTGCGATAGCAACTTAGTAGAGAGCTATATGGAGTAAGGATAGTAGTTTTATCAGCGGTATAAACTATATACTATAACTATAAACTATAAACTATAAACGTGCAGCAGCACCGGCAACGTGCAGAACTTTTGTCGACGCCGTCGCCGTTTTGCCCGTGTTCTCACCGAACGCACGCGGCGTTGGTGACTGTTGCCAGGGCCTCTGGGGCGGCTCGGATGTTTTTGACGAGATCAGAACGGGAAACTCGTCGAGCAGCGTCGGAAGTCTTTACCACCTTCTCGCCTTGCAACGTTTTTATATAAATATGCATTTGGTGCCGCAGCTAAACGTCGCCTCCCCTCTCTCCCTTCCTTCCTGCCGTCCCCCGCTGCCTTTCGCGCGACGGAAGAAGTCGCGTTTGCTCCATATATATGGCGATTGTAAAAGAGGAAAGAGACGCTTAATTCTGCAGCCCTTCAGGGAGCACGGCGCAGAAGCCGTGTTTGTTCTCTGCCGTGCATTCGCTCCCCGTGAAAGCACGAGACTCGCACATACAGCGTCCGGCGCGCGGCGACGGTGACGACGAGGGCGACGGCGACAAGCCGCCAGAAATCCTCTTGAGTGTCCGTATAATTGCTATCGCAATAAAATAATTTTTTTTATTGATCATAACAATAGTGCTGAACAAGTCATGCATGTGTGCACATTAGAATTGTTTTCAGGTAAATACAGAGAAAAAGTGGCCATCATTTGGCATTCGTTAAAATTATCAAGATATGCAGAGTCTGAATATTCAATTTAAACACCACATGCATGCTTATGGTTGCGAAAAAAAAGAAACCCTTATCTGGCATAACTTTTTTAAAGAGGAGAGTAGGTAGCCACAGGCATCAGGCTGGGCCACTGGGACTCTCAGATAACTGAATGCAAAGTTAAGTGGAGTCAACAGGGGAAAACCAAACTCGGAGGTATTTTCTGTGAACCTGAAAGAGGAGAGATTTGCCGTGCATGTGTAACAGAAGGCTAGTTTTGTTACATTCATTGTCTTTTAGGAGCTTGCCACACTTTCCTTTTCATGTGTACGTCCCCTGTGGGTCAACTCTGCAGTCACTGTGTGCGTCATGTCTTACTAGGCTTGCCAAGTCACGAAGATTAGTGCCTTTTGCTCCTTGCATGAGGTACACACAGCAGCTATTGGCTCAACAGCACTGCCACTTGGCAGCCAATAAAATAACTTATAAATGGTGTTCTAGATCGTGAAGCTACTATGCAAGGCACTGTGCTGTACTCTGAATTAAATGCCATTTTAACCACATGGGATCTTGAGCCCTTGACAGTCCCATCTCAGACGCAAATCACTCCTACCTGTTTGCTAAAAATGCAGTCGTGAGCAGTATGAGAGGGAAAATTGAATTTTTAAGCAACGATCGCTCGTAATGCGTGCACTCGAACCTGACATGTTAATGTGTAACAAGTTGTCTAATTGAAGAGATTTATGTGGGGCATGTTTGTTTAGTTACACTGGCAGCTTGAATGCAGTTTAGGTGCTCTCTTTCATATAGCTAGAAGGCGTACAGTGTCGATGGTGCATTCATAATTTTTTTGGTGCATTGATGCTGGGTGATATTTTAAAGCCTGCAAAATTTCTTGTCCTGAGCTTCCATATTTCAGTACATGGAAACAACTTTTCCACATTTCGTTCTCTATTTACTTCCAAGGTCTTGTGAATGCATGTAGTGGTTTTGATGTGGCCAAATGTACTGGATGCTCTTCTCAGGAATCACGAGAAACTGGCCATCTTCTATCACTCATTGCTCAACAACTTCTGCTGGGCTCTCTTCTGGCTGGTTTATGGCCAAGCACACAACTGCCTACAGTAAACTTTTGCTCTAACAAAGTTGAAGGGAAGATAGAATTACTCTGTTATAATAATGTTTTGTTCTACGCCTGCATGGACGACAGCGCAGCAGCCTCGTGGCCACTAAAGGGGAGTTGTCTCACTGGGTAATGTTGATGATGATGCTCCACACACTACCACTGTAGATTCTATCATGCAGCTGCTCATCTTTACTGTTGTTGTGCTTACAGAAGTAGCAGCACAACAGGTCTACTGCACCCAGCACTTGTGCAGCCGTCTTGTAGCAACTGCAGTGCTGCATCACTGTGACAATCATAAATTGCTGTACATGTGCAGCAAGGTTGCGCGATTTGTTTTCTTTTCTCGCACTCTTGGCAGTTATTTGGCTTTACCTGCATTCCTGGACATGTCGGTGGCGCACTGTGAAGGGGGCAGATGTTACTAAAGAGTAACACTAATTCACTTTAGACTGATCAAGTATTCTTTGAAAAGTCCATTTTCGTTGAGTTTGCGATAACAATTTGATTATTAGAAGAGAAAGCTGATACATTGTTGTCACTTTGGACTGGCCATGTCATTTCTACTCTTGCACTGGTGCAGAAACAGTGTATGGTGACTTCCTCTTCCCACAGGGTGTGCAGACCAGGCGCCCGAGTGAAGTTCAGAGTGCCCTGCTCAAACGCTACCTCCTTGAGCTCACACAGAGCTTCATGATTCCCTTGGTAAGGCACTCACTAGTTTCACCTGCATAGTGTCTGCTGGCACAGCTTGAATACTTCAGTGGCAAGTCTCATCCATATACCGGGTGCGTGAGGTATTTGAGGAACACAATGTTGGCTTCAGGCAGAGAAGAATATCTCCAGCAAAATAGACATATTTTCACCAATCTTTCGGAAATACTTCTCTTACGGTTATTTCCGCAATTACTCAATGAATCCGCCATCCGCAGCAATAACCGATTCAATTCGGCTTCGGAAACGGCTGCATGTACGGATAAAGTTGTCCTTAGAGATGTTGGCCATTGAGTCACCAATGGCGGCCTTCAGCGAGTCTTTTGTATTATGTGGCTGTTTGTGGCCTCTCTCTCAACGACGCCCCAGACATAGTAGTCGAGCGGATTTAAACATTGAGAACTAGGAGGCCACAAGTTGGGAGTGACATGGTCGTAGAAGTTGTCAGCCAGCCACTCCTGGGTGACGCGGGCCGTGTGGGCGGTAGCCGAATCTTGCTGAAAGACGTAACATCTTCCTTTCGAAACAGTCTCTATCCAGGGCTTTACAACGGTGGCAAGCACCTCCACGAACACGGCAGCATTAATGCGGAGTCCTGCAAAAAGTATGGTGGCATGACGTCACCCTCGTTGCTGACGACGGCTAACACCATCACAGACGACGGAAATTTTGTGTGCATCACTGTGGGCACCTTATCAGCGCTTGCGCAAAGCCACCTGTCATTATGGCGGTTAACTTTTTGGTCTTAGTAAAAGTTCTTTTCATCTGAAAAATACCAGAGCATTCCAGGCTCCTCAGGTCTCATCAGCTTGCTTAGCAAGCGCTTCGACCAGAGCAGACGATTCTCCCGAGTTTTATCGGACATGAATTGCCCCCTCCTCATGACATAGGAATGGTACCTCAAGTCCTCGTGCACAGTGAGCCTGACATTGACTTACTCGGTCGTCACTCACAATGACTTGCAGCCGCCAGAGAAACTCGGGGGTTCTAACGATGTCTGACCGCTGACTGTGCTTTTTCCTTTTCGCCACAAATGCTACGTCACTGCCAGAACACATCAGTTCTGTCTGCACCTTGTAAACTAAAGACTTGGCTATGTTCGAAAAGGTGGCAATTTCCAAGCCGCTGTGGTGTGCGGCCAGGGCGACGAGGACTGCACGGCGTTTCATTTCCTGCGTCGACCTGTATGCTTCCATCTTTGAACAAACTGCGCAGTATGAATGTTGAAGGGTCAACCAACAAGAAGCCGCACGCCTAGATATGATGAGCCTGCTGGTGTCTGTGGCGATAAGGAATAGTGTTCTCAAATACCTCGCGCACCCGGTATAATAACTAGCCAAAGCATCTGGTATTCAGCTTCAGTTATTACAGTAAGCAATTGGAAAAGGTTTCTGCTCTAAGGATCTCTCCAGCTTCATTCCTGATTGCTTGTTGTCACCTTGTTTTGTTTTTGTCTCATTCCTCATTTATTTTTTGCTAATGAAATATTAGAAAAACAGAACCAAGTGGCAGAACATTATTGCTTTCGTTTTCAAGGGCTATTCTTTGCAAAAGGGCTGATAATTGAAAAGTTCTTGCCATTGAGACAGCACATAGCAGCATCCTGTTTGCTGCTGTTCAGAGTCTAAAACAAGTTATGAAATGTCTATATGAAGCAGTGAGTGGTGTTGGAGATTGTGGCAGCACAACCTTAGCTGCAATTCATCTCAGTGATGATGAAAGCAAGGCATCCACCGATCTTTTCAGTTAAAATGCAAGATCTTTCTCCAGAATTGCCACCTAAATAAAGCACCTTGCTTTATATCCACGCCCATGCCCCAAATAGAGCTAAAAAATATTTTAAATAAGTAGTCAAGCCGATTTTATGGCTTTTTGTCTGTGCCCCTGTCATCTTTACGTTGTATAGATATGAAATAAAAGTTCAAGTTCAAAACCCAATTTATGCTTTGAAATATGGTGAGCTCAGCCACTTCGTAATAAAGTTTTGCATGAGAGCTAGTCATTTGGCGAGAGAAGGTGCAGGTTTTGTATAATGGTAACACAGCTTGAGAGGAATGGGGGCGCAAAGGGCTCCAACAACACTGAAAAATCTTATGTAGTGAATTTAGGTCCACTGGCCTGCTGTACCAGATTGATGCACCTGCATGCAGCCTTATCTGCAACAAATGCAGCTGCAGCTCTTGGAAAGTTTTGGCATAGTGAGATCTGCTGTTGTTATGTGTGCCTTTGCAGGCCCTGACACATGCAACATGCACAGCATACTGTTGAAACATAAGCTTAAAGTTTCCTTGTTCGACCACTTCTCATCATACACAGCTGGTCACATGCATCGTGGTATCAGAGCATTCCTCATGTTGGGCTAGAACACTAAAGCCCACCACTGAAATGGCTGCATTATTAGTTAACTTCATAATCACAACAGTATTTTTACAATTTTCTGAGTGGTAACCCCCCCCCCCCTTTTTCTGTTAATATTAATTCAAATATGGTTGATATGCTCCTTATAGTTGTCACTTATTTCACCCGTGCACTAACAGCACTTAAGTGCACCATTTGGATTTTTCTACACCACCCTGGCAAAAGAATTAAACATTTTAATTGCATCCCTTCAGCATTTGGACTCATTTGCTGTGACAGCAGGTAATGCTAAGTACTCTTATGCAAATATTGCTCAATTTTCCTAATCTCTTACATTTTCGTCGAGTGCTGTGCAAATTTCCTGTGTGCCCTGCTTTATCTCCAGTATTCCCCTCCAGTTGCAAATATCAGTTGCCGTGGGGTTTTGACGGCACAACTCTAAGAACTTTTGTGCATAGATGGATGGACATATAGAACCAATTTCCAAGATTGTAACAGCTGTTGCAGTAAACCCAGCAATATTGTGTCTCCAGAATGAGTTGCCTCCGAAATAGATGTCTTGCATCATCTTCATGCATGATGCTGATGAATACAAATATTGATTGATTGATTCATTCATTCATTCATTCATTCATTCATTCATTCATTCATTCGTGGGGTTTAATGAACCAGTGCAAGTTTGGGACTATGATGGATGCCATAGTGAAGGACTCGGGAAAAATGTTTACCGTTGGGGTTTTTTTAATGTGCACTAGAATCTAAGTACCTAAAGATTGAGGATCTGGTCAATATGCTAAATTTTTTTTTACAGCGGCAGCTGCAGTGGGCTCACTCCTTTAGTCATTTTGATGTTCACTGGTGTCCATTGCTGAACTCCCAAAATGGATTGCCACGATTTTATAAAGAAACAAAGAAAGAAGCCTGCCACGATGCGCACTCCAGATCCACAGATTGCCAGTCGAAGTTTCTATTGAGGCTGCAACAAAGAATGCTGCACCTATACAATACTGGGCTTGGCCTCTCAGTGCTCTACTGCAACCCTGAGGTTAAACACTACTATAAACTACTATGCTAGTTGCAAGAAGTGAAAGGCTAGATTTGAAAGAAGTGTGTCTTTCCACTTCTCCACCACCGGCGAGCGCCACCTTGTAGAAATCATCATCATCTTATCCCCTTCCCTTCTTCTCCCCCTCTTCTCCCCCCTCTGTTGGCACTCCCTTTTATAAGGGAGTGCCAACAGCCCTATGCCTTGTCTCACTGCAGTTGGTGCAGGACAATGTAGGAATGGTGGCGAAGACTTTCATGCTCGCCGCTTGCTGGAGAACAAATAAAACTGTGGCAATGTCGGCGGGATCTCACGTGACATGCCGGTGGCGCTGATAGCTCTTGCGATTCCCGTGCACCGCCCGTGGGAGGAATGTTCCCTCCTCTCCCCAAGCGTGTTGACACACATACACCTGACACAATGTTTGCTGTGCGTGTGACGGCTATGTGACATGAACATTCCCAAATCCAAGACGAATGGAGTTGATTTGGGCTAGAAGCATCGCATACTAAAGTGTTCTTTCTCGAAAGGAGATTGCTTGTGTGCATTTACATTTGTTTACTCTAACCAATACGGCACAAAACAGTGCAAGGCTTAGTGTGCATTATATTGTGCCAGATAACAGGTCATTGCTTCGCATAATGGGTAAAGTTGCAACTTCTTTAATTACAAGTATGACCTTCCCATTTGGTACTTACCATTAAAAGGAAGGAAAAGGGGTTCAAGTGAGGGGGTCAGCTAAAAGTACATCTGTAGCTGCGATTCATGGAAAGGTAAAACACCACAGATCACTGAGTGCCAACAGCACCGCCACACCTGTTCATATGGAAACTCTCCATGTGCTGAGTTTAACTGTGGCAACTTCACTTTTTATATGGGTGACACAACTCCAAGAAAGCAAGTTAACTGGAAGCTTAACATTTTTACAGAATTGCCTCTTTAGTTGGGCTAATTAACTATGAAGTTAATGATAATTTCAATAAAGAAAATAATTATGCAGAAAGCATCAACGATGATTGTCAGTGTATGCAAATAGCCAAACATTTCTATAAAGCTATTCACTTTATTGAAGGAATGATGCACTTGAAGGGAGAGGCCTTCGTCCTGCAGTGGACATAAATATAGGCTGGTGATGATTTGTTGCAGAAAGGACGTTTAGGTAGTGTTTGTTATCTCATTGCATAATTCTGTAGAGAGCAGAAGCATTAACCAGTACATCAGTAGTGCTGTAGCTACCACAGTGGAGAGGGTGGCAGGAGAAGGCGACGGCAGTCGTTTCCAAGTGCTCCACCGCAGCATCTAAATCTTCAGATACCTCAACTCTCTTGCACAACGGCACGTGGTGAGAGAGCCGGCTATTTGCTTACATGCACAACGATGTTATGAAGGCACACTTTCAACAGGTCTATAGCCTGTCATAATAAACTCTGAAATAGCCCTGCATTTTTATGAAATCTGACTAAATATTTATTTTACTTTTTCTAATGCTATATCTAGAACTCATAAGCTTGTGCGAACTTTTGTGGCAAATATTTTTTTTTAAATCTGCTATCTTGACTGTTGGCAGCAAACGTACCCTGAAACTCAGGTGGGTGGGTGCATGCGCCCATTAAATTGGCAGTAAAACCCCAATCTGAACCAACCACAAATTCTTTAAATAAAACCAAAACTATGCAGACAGCATGTCAGCAATGCAACATGTTAACTAACCTAGGTATGCTTATGCTAGACTTCATTGGCACGTTCTGAGCAAAGACCCACTCTGATAGTGGGTGCCTGGAACAATGTCATTGTTTTCTTAAACTGAATGTGCAAGGCAAATGAGCTTTTCCAGGAATGTGCTGCTGTGGTTGTTCTCTGTGCTACTTGTTTATGCATACATTGCACAGTAAGAAGTGATTGAACGGCATTTCTTCCTGCAGGAACGCTATATGGCCAGTCTGATGCCTCTACAGAGGAACATATCTCCATACAAGTACTACTTGTTTTCACTTGGTGTGCTCCTGATGTTTTAAGACTCGCCTGTGCTTCTGAACTGAAAGAGCCATGGTTTAGAGCGGGCATCTCGAATACACAGCTTGCAAAGAGCTTGTGTGCAATCTCCATGGATTTCTTGAATTTTTAACCCTTAACAAATTCTGCAATCACTGTGCATCTTTTTAATGGAGCTGCGACACTGTGGTTTCTATGCCAAATTTTTTACCTTTTTTTTTTTTCGTACATTGATAGTCTACTGTTATTTATTACACAGGTGTTACCCCAAGGGCCTGTTCTTTGCTGTTGTTGTTTTCAACGTATGTGAACAATCATTGTGATGCTTTAGAAGCATGTGAATAATTGCTTCTCGTGTTCTCTGATTCACATGTGAATCAAGCTGAATAGGAGGTACAGAATGTAGGTAGTACAAGCCCATGCTCTAACCTTGAGTATGATGATGAAGAAATAGATCAGTTTTATGAAGATGTTGAATTAGTGGTGAGAAAGTTGCAAACTCAGTATACGGTAGTCATGGGCGACTTCATTGCAAAAGCAGGGAAAAGCAGGCTATTGAGCCAGCAATTGGCAACTATGGCATCGACTCTAGGAACTCTCGAGGAGATATGTTCGTAGAATTCACAGAAAGGATTAGACTCCGAGTAATGAATACCTTCTTCAGGAAGCGCAGCAACAGGAAGTGGACCTGGAAAAGCCCAAATCGAAAAAGAAGGAATGAAATAGATTTCATATTCTTTGCCGATCCCAGCATAGTGCAGGATGTAGAAGTGTTAGGTAGGGTAAAGTGCAGTGACCATAGGTTTGTGAGATCTAAAATTTCTCTCATTTGAAGAGAGAAAGAGTAAAATTAGTCAAGAAGAAACAGGCCAATCTAGATGCAGTAAGGGTAAAAGCAGACCATTCAAGCTGGCTCACAAACAAATATGCAGTTTTAGAACAGAAATATGAGGATAGCAGAGGTAATGAATGAAACCAAAACTAGGATGATTCAGAAGCAGCAATTAAAGTGGGAGGTAAGGCACCAAGGCAACCAATAGGTAAGCTCTCCTAAGTAACAAAGGACCTAATAAGGAATGACAAGCTTGAAAGTGTCAAACTTAAGAGATCAGATAGAATTCGCTGAACTGTCAAAACTGATCGACAAGAAGAAAGTAAGATATATTCGAAATTATAACGTGGGAAAGATTGAGGAAGCCGTAAAATATGGATGCAGCATGAAATCAGTGAGAAGAAAACTTGGCATAGGACAAGGCAAGATGTATGCACTGAAAGATAAGCACGGTAATGTCATCAGCAATTTCGAGGATATAGTAAAAGCAGCGGAAGAATTCTATATTGACCTGTACAGTCCCCAGAGCAGCCAAGCTCCTTCATTCGAAGTAGTGATGAACAGGATAGAAAGGCTCCTTCTATAACTAGCGATGAAGTTAGAAGGGCCTTGCAAGACATGACCCGGGAAAAAGCTGCTGGAGAAGATGGAATAACAGTCGATTTACTAAATTATGGAGGAAAAATCATGCTTGAAAAGCTTGCGTCCCTTTATACGCAATGCCTCACGACTTCAAGTGTACCACAAAACAGGAAGAATGCCAACATTATACTAATCCTTAAGAAGGGAGACATTAGAGAACTGAAAAAACTATAGGCCCATTAGCTTGCTTTCAGTACTGTGTAAAATATTCACCAAGATAATTTCCAATAGAAGCAGGGCAACATTTGACTTCAATCAACCAAGAGAACAGGCTGGCTTCAGGAAGGGATATTCTGCAATGGATCATATCCATGTCATCAATCAGGTATCGAGAAATCTGCAGAGTACAATAAACCTCTCTATAAGGCTTTCATAGATTATGAAAAGGCATTTGATTCAGTAAAGATCTTAGAGGCATGGCGTAATCAAGGAGTACAGGAGGCATATGTGAATATCTTTGCAAATATCTACAAGGATTCCACGGCTACCTTGGTTCTTCGCAAGAAAAGTCGAAAGTTACCTATCAAGAAAGGGTCATGCAAGGAGACACAATCCCTCCAATGCTATTCACTGCATGCTTAGAAGAAGTATTGAAGCTCTTAGACTGGAAAGGCTTAGGAGTGAGGATCACGGCGAATATTTCAGAATCCTTCGGTTTGCACATGACATTGTCCTATTCAGCAACAATGGGGACGAATTACAAGAAATTATTGAGGACCTTAACCAAGAAAGTGTAAGTGTGGGGTTGAAGATTAATATGCAGAAGACAAAGATAATGTTCAATAGCCTGGCAAGGGTACAAGTATTTAGGATAAGCCAGTCAGCCTCGAGAGTCTGTAAAGGAGTACGTTTATCTAGGTCAATTGCTCACAGGGGATTCTGATCATGAGAAGGAAATTTTCAGAAGAATAAAATTGAATTGGAGTGCATACGGCAGGCATTGCCAAATCCTGACTGGGCGCTTACCGCTGTCGTTGAAAAGAAAAGTGTACAATTATTGCATTCTACCGGTGCTATATATGGGGCAGAAACTTGGAGGTTAACAAAGAAGCTCGAGAACAAGTTAAGAACCACACAAAGTGCGATGAAACGAAACATGTTAGGCCTAACGTTAAGAGACAGGAAGAAAGCGGTGTGGATCAGCAAGCAAATGGGGATAACCGATATTCTAATTGACATTAAGAGAAAAAAAGTGGAGCTGGGCAGGCCATGTAATGCATAGGATGGATAACTGGTGGACCATTAAGGTTACAGAATGGATACCAAGAGAAGGGAAGCCGAGGACGGCATGCAGAAAACTAGGTGGGGTGATGAAGTTAGGAATTTGCAGGTGTAAGTTGGAGCGTAAGACAGGGGCAATTGGAGATCGCAGGGAGATGTCTTCGTCCTGCAGTGGACATAAATATAGGCTGATGATGATGATGAACAACATGCAGAGCTTAATGTGCTTGCATAGATGACAACAGGCTGTGACACATTCCAGGGCACACCATCACTGAAACCTTTCAACCAGGATGATTTTCTTCGTAGTCTTGACACAGCTGGTCCTCAGCTGACAACTGGCATTAAGGGTGACTGGGCAGCACTTTACAGGCAAGTACATTCACAACTGCACTCATGTATTGCAGTTTGTTCATTTTTGCCAGCTTGTTAGTTTTTACCTGCACAAGAAGCAGCAGAGTGTTATTACTGCTGTCGTCTTGTAGGGCACTATGTTCAGCTTCTAAATTCAGGTGCAATGCTGTAGAAGCTACACAAATAGTGTAGTTGTAAAATTGTGTCAATGCATGTCTTTTGTGTTCAAGCAGTGAAGGCTTCTGTCATTCGTGTGTTCAGTACTCTCCACAGGCAGCTCTTGCCATTTGTTCTTGTCTACAGACCAGTGCAAAAAAAATTTTCTGCACATAAGGTCTCAGTGGCCGTCTTGAGAGCAAAATAAATCTTGAAACTGTTGTGAAACTGCTCAAAGCAGGCACAGGTGTCCACGCAGAATGGGACACCTTAGCTGCACACCAAGGGCGTCCAGCTCACATCACCTTTACTTGCCCAAGCTGTGCAGCTTGGTGTGCCTCACTGCAATGTCTGTGTCTAGGTGACGTTGCCAATGCATTTTTATTGCAGGCAATGTGCCATTATCTCAGTTGGGCTCACTGCACCTGCAGTTGGGCTCACCTGGTGCAGTGAACACAATGCAGGCTTCATGATTGCAGTACAGTCACCAACAACACGCTTGCCTCAGCAGTGACGACCCATGTACAGCTGTGAAATTGGGCATCAAGTTTATTCAGTGACCAGCTCGTGTGTTTGAGATTGTGATGTAGAGGGAGCCATATGACAGTCTATTTCTTGTCCAAATTACTTAGTTATAACAGGAGCTTTCTGTATGATATCGAAATTTGACATCCACTGTGTAATGGCATCTTTATTGATTGCTGTTTTAAATCTGTAATGTTAACATGAAGTAAAGGCCCAACCGCATGCACGCGATATTCAAGCGACGCGACAGGCCCACCCTGTCGCGCTGTCGTGTCGCGGCGTGGAGCAACCACATGAACGCGACATCGCGAAAAAGAGTAGCGACGGATTTACATTGTTGTGCGAATAAATGTTATCGTGCGCGCGTAAAGAATCTCAATTTTATTAAAAGGTCAATGTTTTATCTAGACCTAGCTAAAATATGCTATCATCCCCAGTGAAAATACGTCCCATGCATCCCCAGTGGAACTCCGTCCCATGCCGCCAGCGTAAGGTGCCATGGCGCCATCTGTTGAGTAAACTTATAACACTTTCTCGGCTCACGGTGGCGTCTCAGGCCTAACAGCGTCAAAACAAAACAACCGATCTCAATAATAACGACAAGAGAGCGCCGATACTTAGTCTTCAGCTAGCGATGAGGTGAAGCGATGACTGATTGTACTATTTATTTTTTGCTGTCACAGCAGAGAGCAAGTTGCAAGAGCGAATTCAGATCGAAGCGGGCAGACTGATTGCTGTCGTGTTGTTGTGCAATCGCTGTCCCCAGCGGATGTCGTTGCGCTGACTTCCGGGCGACAAGCGATATTTTCTGGCTGGCCAGAAACCGGCGACACGACCAGCGACAGCGACGAATAGCTCTCCGCGATGGCAAAACCTGTCGCTCGAAAATCGCGTGCATGCGGTTGGGCCTTAAAGTGATGTACTGTGCTTTGATTTTTGCATGTTACTACATTCCAAGTTCTGAAGCAGTTGGCAAAATGTGTCAAAGAGCAAGGCAAGATGTGTTCGTGTCGTACAAGAAACGCAGATATGTTTGCGGTGATACTTTAAATATAAAAACTTTCACATAGATTGAAGAGTGGCACTGAACTGCTATGGTATTGCAATGACACTTTTAGCAACAAAGAAAATATCAAGAATTTGCATGCAAATAAAAAAAAATACTATTCAGCCAATGGAGGGTGTGGTGGCTGGAATGTCAGGCATTTGTTGACATATGTGGCTTGCAAAATATGAGGCATTGTATGTCAGTGATGCATGTGAGGCAGTGCTGCAGATGCATCAATATGTATCCTATCAAGGAGCCAGGCACTCATCAAATCTACTATATCTCATGTGGCATATTGCATTGCCACACATGAGGAAAGGGTTAAAATGAAACAAGACAGACCGGCACCATGTGTGTCATGACTTTGATCATCTCTTGGGCACCCATACTCATCACAAGCTCTGTGTGGCTTTTATTTTCTTTTATTCTTTTTGTCTGTTGTGCTGGTTGTGATAAAAAGCTGCTTTCTCTTTTATTAAAACCTTGACCAAGTGGGGTTTTGATTCTTGCTATTAATAAATGTCTTGTGCAGGAGATTTTTCAAAAGCAGCAACTTCATAGGCTGGTACCAGGGACGCCGAAAAGAAGCCTCTCAGAAACTGCAGGCATTGCACGCTGAAGCCATTTCAGATGCTGTGAGTAGCGCCTTGATGCCATTTGTGAAGCCCTAACACTACATAGATGTAAGCATGGCTGATTTCAGTAGCGTATGCTGGTACACTGCAGGGGATCTACGTACTGCAAAATAATGGTTTGCTTATTTTAAAATAGGTGGGGGGGAACCCAGGACATATGCGCCATGTTGTGACTGTCCTCGGCAACACATCGTTGCATGGAACTCACAGCTGCGATGATAGACAAAACATCACTGTTTATTGGGCTTTCCCACTACCATATATTATTATTATATACATGAAATGATCACAGAAAGAAAGAGCTGGCAGCTGCCACCAGCTCTAGAAGGGAAAAGGTGCATAGGGAAAGGATAGTGGGAGAAGAACTCATCAAGCAGCACTTAACGTCTGGTAAATGGTCTACAAATTAGCACAAAATTAGACATCGGAGAGCAGAATGTTTAGACTATAATCAGGAGTCTAAATGCATTACCTTCAAAAATGAGAAGGGCTCGGGGAGCTTGGTTATGTTCAGGTCATCAGGAAATATAATGTCATTCAGTGTAGCACATGGTAAGCCCAATGAAAGTGCAGCCCGCTCCGTTCTATAGAAGGGACAGTCCAAGATTGAGTGGCTGAGTGTTTCTGCTGCACCGCAGGAAGCACTGAGTGCCCACCCTTGTCGGTGCAACCATTCAGCCGCCATGACACACCTCACACGAAGCTTGAGGTAAATGGTGTTTTCTAAGGCAACAAAATAAACCACATCTAGAGGAAATAATCTTGTATCTGAAACTCGCTGATCAGGGTTGTGGTCTCATCGCTACGTTACGCTCACGGCGCTTATGCTCTTATATCGTGCGCGCCGGACTACCACCGCGGGTTCGAGCACTCCGAGCCGTGATGCATACATGTAGGGCGCCGCGTCCGCTCCGTGTGCCGACGTGCCGCTGCGCGCGCTTGCGCCCGTGCGCGCAGCAAGGGAGACCCTAAGCGAAGCTCTCGAGAAGGATCAAAACAACATTTATTAAACTGGGGTTTAATACAGTATAAATTCAAGCAACACATCCGAATCTAACTCTAATTGCAACACAAAACATGGCCAAATGGTCGCCGGTGGCATCGAACGGCGCACCACGACAGAGAAAACAAAGAACAAAGAACCCAGCAGAGGGAGGCCGCCTATCCTTTGGCCAGCGTCTGCCATTGTGCACCCCACAGCAAAGAAAATGGGAACAGAAAGAAACAGAAGCACAGATGGGGGCACGATCGCAAGGCGCTGCCTCAGGACATCAAGACGACTGAAGAGTGCCTGCGCCCGCCGAGGCCAGGACCCTGATGAGCCACAGTAACCGTCGGCCGGCGGCGGACAAAGGGGGAGCTGCCGCCGGCAGAGAGAAACACGTGCGCACCTTCCGACGCATGGATGTGGTCTCCTCGGGCCCTGTCTTGCGCCCGCATACCCGGAGCGCACGCCAGCAGGGCCAGAATCCCACCAACAAGTCGGCCAATGGGGCAAGCCTGTTGACCTTGTCGTGGGCGGGATGACAGCCGAGTGACAGTGTTTTATGACACGCTGCCACCCCGTCCAGGCAGAGAGGCGAGGGACATGGAGCTCTCGGAAACGCAATGCAATGGAACGGCGTTGTACAACCCCTGCGAGCGCCCGAAACCCCACAGGGTGCTGTCGAAGGAGGTAGCGGTGGATCAGCAGAGGGGCATCATCAAGTTGGTCGGAAACTTCTGGATGAATGCCTTACTCATTTGTCCGAGAAGCCAGCTGGTCCACCTCTTCATTTGCATACCTTCTGGGAACACTTTCAGAACCCATGCACTCTGTTCTCTCAGCCATCATATCTGGAACTGTCCCATTCACAACATCTTCCTCTCACACCTGTGAATTCTACATCTCTGGATGACATTGGAATTGCACCACACTGAGCAGAAGAAACACTTCAGGTGTTTTCTTCTATTGCGTGAAGAGAGCAAACCCATGGATTTAATTGTATATCATGTTGTGCTGACGTGGCTGCCTCTTCCACTGCCAAAAAGAACTAACCAAACTCTCTCACTTTTCTGGCTGTTTCTGGTGTATGATGACAGGGAACCTGACTAGCAACTTTAGGCCAGTTTAATTGGAGAATCCCTGGGTTGGCCGCATTCTGCAGGTTAAGCCAGCAATGAAACCACTGCCAGTTGCATGTGCATTGTTTCGCTTCATTTCCTGGCTCAATCTGCTCTCAATTACATTATTTTAGAACAGTGCCTTGGCTGTCCTCTAACGATCGCCTCTTGTGAAAGGTATTCATCACTGTGTTAGAGCATTTATGTGTATCACATATACTGTTCATAGCCTCTAAAATAAAGGGGGGAAAAAAAAAAAAGAGGAAAATGTTCTTAGTTCACAGCTGTTCTTGCAAAACCAGTTATTCAATGGCTTATGCGATAAAACATGCAAGGTTAAGATACTCAAAAGCTGATTGCTGCGAATTTTGTTCCTGCAATAAAGAAAAAAAGTAATTAGGGCCTAAGTATTACACTATTTCCTTCCCAGGATTTGCTTCTCTGGACGAGGGACAAGGAGGAAGTGGAAGTTGTTGACCTGGTCCTTAGGCTAAAGGACAAACTGGTAAGTGCATAAGTAGAGTGATTGTGAACTGACATGACTCTGAAAAAGTTCAGTTATTACTTCTGGATCAGATTTACTGCCCTCACTGAGTGCTAGTTACCCTGTAGGTGTTGTGTGTTTATTTTTTGATTTCCTACCATTGAATCTTTATTTATTATTTTCTTTAAAGCAAAGATACCTATTGTTACGAGCTGGGGTTTGGTGAACCTTCAACAGTGTCTGCTCGGAGCTCAAACCAGGTTGACCACCGAAGAGGGTCCGGCAGGGAAGACGAGGCGACGTAAAAACAAATAACACAAGTTTAATACATGGTCACGAATGAGCGGTGTGCTCCAAAGAAAACATAGAGAAACGTTTAGCATGCATGCACCTGCACGCTAGGGCAAAGCAAAAGTGTACTCCACGTGGCTGCTTTCTTATACTCTCCATCATCCGGGCATTCTTCCTCTCTCCTGCCCCCACTGCAGGACAGGGCAAACCAGACGTAGTAGTGAGGGTGGGTGACCGTAGCGGGGTGAACGTCACCAGCGGGGTTGAGATGGTCGCAAGGCAGCACGGCAGGTTTCGTCTCTGACTCTCGCGACGGACATGTCTGTTCATGTTGACTAGCGATATCGTTAGGCACGCCGTTTCCCATGCATTTGCACGTGGTCCGGGCATGGCCGCTCGAAGTGAATCGTAACAGTATCCTTGAGTGTAAACTGATCATTTAAGAGCCTTTATTAAACAGGCTTTATACCATAAAGACATATACATATATATAAAATATGTTGTTAAGCCATATATATATTCTTTATTAGACAGGACAAGATTTTAAGGAGGGGTGGTTAGAGCCCCTCAGTCCAGGGCCCCACTGGCCTCTGCCTGACCTGGCTAATTAAGGGCTTTTGTTCTGCCAGGTCAGAGCGGGCGAGCTGTGCCTCCTACTGCTGCATTATATTACTGTTATTCGGCCTGTGAGGGTGCTTAGTGCACTCCCAGGTTACATGTATTTTTATTAAATTTTTTATTTACATGACACTGCAGATCTTCTTGGTCCAAGCAGGAAGGGCAAATTAAAGAAGGAATACAATGCATTGTACAAACGGCAATATAGATATATGTTAAAATGCATGCATGTAGATATAAAACTCTTCCAAATACATATACATATCCGGCACCTCTAAAAGGATCCCAGTGCAAGTGGCAAAACTCTCTATTAGAGGTTAAAAATATCGTTAACGGCCTTTTTGAAGTTTCCACATGTGTAAAGGGCTGCGGGTAGTAAATTCCAGTCAGTTATCGTTTTTGGAAAAAATGAGAACTCGTGGGAATTTGTTTTTGTGAAATGAGGAGTCAAGGTATAGTTGTGTGTGTGTCGTGTTTTGTGGGTTAAAGCCGGTAAGCCATATGGTGCGGCCAGGATGCCGAGCTTTCCATGATACGAGGATTGCAATAATTCTATCCTCACTATTTTTCATCTGGTACAGAGAAGTTTTATTTGGTTAGTTTTCATGAGGAGAGAGTCAGAATTCGTGTATTTGTTGTAGATAAAGCACACGGCGTGCCTTTGAACCTTCACAATCTGTGCAATGTATTTGTTCGTGTGGGGATCCCACACCATGGTGGCATACTCAAGTTTTGGCCTAACAATAGATTCATAAGCTAATTTCTTCACACTGGGAGGTGCTCCCCTTAACTTGTGTCTTAAAAACCCCAGTTTGTTCATAGCAAATGAAGTTATAAAGCAAATGTGATCACTCCAAGTGAGCTGGTTGTTAATGATTATGCCTAAATATTTGTATTTTGTGAGCTGAGTCACAGGTGTAGCGTTGAGGGTGTAGTTAAACGTAAGAGGTGTCTTCTTCCTGGTGATGCTCATAAATACTGTTTTCTCAAAGTTCAATGACATCCCCCATTTGTCACACAAAGACAAAACATCATTTAAAGCAGTATTCAGCAGGCTTTGATCTGAGACAGAACGTATTTCTTTAAACATCATGGAATCATCAGCAAAAGGTTAATTTTGATGTTTCATCAGTAAAGGAGGCCCAATCATTTATATTGACCAAAAACAATTGAGGTCCCAGCACACTCCCCTGCGGATCACTTGAGGTGACCTCGAGTGGAGGGGAACAGAAACCGTCAATTTCCACATATTATGTTCTATGCTTTAAATAAGCAGCAATCCATTTTATGAGTGGTGCCGGTACTCCAATTATTTTAAGCTTCAGAAGTAGTTTATCATGAGTAACCTTGTCGAATGCCTTACTGAAATCGAGATATAATACGTCAGCTTGTCCGGGATTGTCTAATATGGCACTAAGGCTATGAACAGCTGTTGTTAATTGTGTAACAGTTAAAAATCCCTTTGTGAAACCATGCTGACATGGACTCAGCGCGGAACATGTATTTCGATTCTGCAATATATGATTTGAGACTATGTGTTCGATGAGCTTACAGGAGGAACAGGTTAAGGCGATAAGACTGTAGTTCCCTATCAAAAGGTGGTCTCCGATCTTGTGAACAGAGACAATTCTGGCTGTAAGCCAGTCGGGGAGGGGGGGGGGGGGTGATGAGGCCGACAACAGTGATTCGTGAAAGATTTTCGTTAGGAAATGGGCTAAGCATGCTACATAGCGCTTTAAGAAAGCATTGGGTATACCATCAGGACCAGTGGAGCACTTTGGATCGAGTCTAAGAATCATCTCCACGATGCCTTCATAAGAAACTAAAAGAACAGGTTCGCATGAGGAATCACAAAAATTATTGTCATTATTAACATTATTTATCATCGCCACTGGAAAACAAAGAATGAAAATAGGAGTTAAAGTGCGCTGCCATTTCTTCTGGACATGTGATAACATTGTCATTTACAACTATCTACTTAATAGGCTGACTGGAACCCCGGACATGATTCCAAATTTACTTGAATTACTTGGATGGCAGGTGGGTATGCGACCGCACCAAGTGCAGTTGGCGCTATACCAAGTGGTATACATGTCGTTTAGCATATTTAGATGGGGAAATACCCCGGTTTGTATTTTGCGCCAATCAGCGGCCTCTTCCCCACTATGTTTTGGGTGAGGCAGCGGGTATTTTCGGTGGACTCCACGCTGATAAGGAAGAATATCTGGCATTTAAATTGATGGGATTTTGTGAGGGGGGGGTAGTGCGAGGGTTTAGGGTTAGAAGAGGACACCATCGCTCGATTAGTAGACCCTTGAGCTAACGTGTTAGCCTGTTTATTCCTCTGTACCCCCGCGTGTTCTGGGCACCAGAGTAGGCGATGACAGTGGTTGAAGGTTTTAGGGATTATCATGAGGCTAGCCACACCATGTTAAGGTGCGGCTAGCCTCGCGATAATCCCCAATACCTTCAGTGCTTGTCAAAATATTGTTACGGGGAAAAGAAGTAAGAAATATATTTACACTGTATTTACAAGACTGGCAGCGGCTGACAAGACCATAATAAGCACGCGAAGTCCCGAGCTTCGTCTTCTTCAAGTCCTCTCAAAACGTCTTCATTGCTCTGTCACATGACCCCCGGCGGCTGAAGCACCGACCCGGTGCTGGTTAGGAGGCGGTCGAGTGATACGACTTAAGACGCGCGACGTGGATTACGTCGGAACGAGGCTGAGCCACGGTGGGGTCAAGAGGGGCAATTTCGTAGGTGACGTCGGTTACTTGATGCAAGACGCGGTAAGGGCCAGAGTAGCATGAAAGCAACTTCTCCGAGAGGCCAACGCGTCGCGACGGAGACCGAAGGAGAACCAGGGCGCCCGCTGTGTAGTGGGCGTCACGATGGCGGGTGTCATATAAGCGCCGCTGATTTTCCTGCGAGTCCACAAGTCGACGTCGGGCAATATGGCGTGCCTCTTGTGCCTGGAGTATGGCGTCCCAGGCGTACTCTGATGTGAAATGCAGGCTATCAGGCAGAAGGGTGTCGAAAGGTAGCGTAGGGTCGCGGCCAAACAAGAGGAAGAATGGACAGAAGCCTGCGGTATCGTGGCGAGAAGAATTGTAGGCAAAGGTAACGAATGGTAATGCAACGTCCCAGTCGCGATGGTCAGCGGAGACATACATGGACAGCATGTCAGTAAGGGTCCGGTTGAGACGCTCGGTGAGACCATTCGTTTGTGGATGGTAAGCAGTAGCAAGTTTGTGTTTAGTCGCGCACGAGTGTAGAATGTCCTTAACAACTCTAGAAAGAAAGCAGCGGCCTCGGTTGGTGAGGAGCTGTCGAGAGGCACCGTGGTGAAGGATGACGTTTTCTAGTAGGAAATTGGCGACATCGGTTGCACAGCTTGTCGGAAGAGCCCGTGTGATTGCATATCAGGTGGCGTAGTCTGTTGCTACAGCAATCCACTTATTTCCCGAAACAGACGTAGGAAAGGGGCCTAAAAGATCAACGCCTACACGAAAGAATGGTTCTGATGGCACGTCAAGTGGTTTAAGGCGGCCAGCAGGGAGTGTGGTCGGCTTTTTTGATCGTTGACAAAGGTCACACACAGAGATATAACGGCAGACATCACGGTGGAGACCAGGTCAAAAAAAGCGTCGACGAACGCGGTCGTAAGTCCGTGACACGCCAAGGTGACCAGCAGTCGGCACATCATGAAGCTGGGCGAGAACAGTCCGGCGCAGATGCGAAGGGACAACTAAGAGTCGGTCAGCGCCGTCAGGGCGCATGTTACAGTGGTACAATTTGCCATCGTGGAGTTCAAACATTCGAAGGGAAGGGTCGAGCGTCGTTGAAGTCAGGCGTTGAATGAGGTCTTTTAAGAAGTCGTCCCGGCGTTTTTCCGCTCCGATATCGTCAAAAGCACTCAAATAGAGAACGGTGACACGAATGCCGGCCATAGAAACGTCAGGTGGGTCGACAGGATGGTGCGACAAGCTGTCCGTATCTTGGTGTAACCGGCCTGTCTTGTATACAACTGAGTAGTTGTATTCTTGAAGGCGCAGAGCCCATCGGCCAAGGCACCCAGAAGGATCTTTCAGAGAAGAAAGCCAACACAGAGCGTGGAGGTCAGTGATGACTGTGAATTGCCGGCCGTACAAATAGGGGCGGAATTTTCCCACTGCCCAAACGAGAGCCAGACACTCGCGCTCAGTGATAGAATATTTGCGCTCAGCAGGGGAAAGAAGGCGGCTGGAGTAAGCAATAACACGTTCTTGTCCTTGATGTTTCTGGGCCAGGATAGCTCCAATACCGTGGCCGCTGGCATCGGTACGGACTTCTGTTGGAGCTGATGCGTCAAAGTGAGCGAGAATAGGAGGGGAAGTAAGCGGCCGGATCAGCTCAGTAAAAGCACGAGCTTGCTCACGGCCCCAAATGAAGGCAGCGTTTTTCTTGAGGGGCTGAGTAAGAGGGCGTGCAACGTCCGCAAAATTGCAGACAAACCGATGAAAGTAGGAGCAGAGGCCCAAGAAGCTGCGAACGTCCTTGGCGCACGTTGGCATGGGAAAGTCTTTCACTGCCCGGATTTTATCTTGATCAGGACGGACACCAGAAGAATCGACGAGATGTCCGAGCACAGAAATTTCACGACGACCGAAGTGGCATTTGGACGAATTGAGTTGTAGCCCCGCCCGACGAAAAATTGATAGGACTGTCGATAGGCGTTGGAGGTGCGTCGCAAAAGTCGGAGAAAAAACGATCACATCGTCCAAGTAACAGAGGCAGATGGACCACTTGAAACCGTGTAGGAGGGCGTCCATCATTCGTTCAAATGTGGCTGGGGCATTACATAACCTGAAAGGCATCACTTTGAACTGATAGAGGCCGTCGGGAGTAATAAAAGCCGTTTTCTCACTGTCCATGTCATCGATGGCAATTTGCCAGTACCCGGAGCGAAGGTCTATGGACGAAAAATATTGTGCTCCATGGAGGCAATCCAGGGCATCGTCAATGCGTGGTAGTGGATAGGCGTCCTTCTTGGTTACCTTGTTTAGGTGCTTATAATCTACGCAATATCGCCAACTGTTGTCCTTTTTCTTAACTAGTACAACAGGGGATGCCCATGGGCTGCAAGAAGGTTCAATGATGTTACGAGAAAGCATCTTATCAACCTCGTGTTGGATGATGTCTCGCTCGGTAGGAGAGGCGCGGTAGGGTCGCCGATGGATTGGGCTAGCATCCCCGGTGTTAATTCGATGTTTGACAACAGATGTTTGTCCGAGAGGACGGTCTCCAAGGTCGAATAAGTCCCAGTACGAGGCGAGGAGGCAACGTAGTTCATTGGCACACTGGGGCGGAAGGTCGGGCGCGATCATTTTCATTAGGGCATTCAAGTTTGAAGGGGCAGGAGGCACAGCAAGAGTTGCACACGAGGAGTCGTCAGCAGTTAAACCCGAAATCTGGTAGTCTCGGGCCGGCTTGATTTGCGCAAGTGATATGCCGCGCGGAAGAACTTGTGCACAAAGTCCAAAGTTCACTAGCGGAAGACAGGACATGTTGTCCGTAATGGAATGACGGTGTGAGGAAATGCGACGTTATGCGTGAGCAGGACATCCGGATTAGGGGATACGATGTAGTCACCGTCTGGAACGGGCGGAACGGGTGAAACACCTATGTAGGTAACGGCAAGGTGAGGGAGGCGAACATGCTCTGTGTAACATAGCCGGATCGGAGCACTATCGGGGGGATCAATAGCAACAGGTAGAGCGAGTTGCACAACACCAGCAGAACAGTCTATCAAGGCGAAATGGGCTGAGAGAAAGTAAAGTCCCAGGAGTAGGTCGTGAGGTCAGTGTTCTAGGACATAGAATAAAACAGAAGTATGATGATCGGCGACACTCACACGAGTTGGACACATGCCAATAACGGCCGGCGTTCCCCCGTCGGCAACTCGGAGCACAGGCGATGGGGCAGGAGTGAGGACTTTCTTGAGACGATGGCGAAGCTGAGCACCCATCACAGATACATGCGCGCCAGTGTCAATCAGAGCCGTAACAGGTACACCATCCACGTTCACGTTGATGAGGTTCCGATGTGTGGGCAGGGTCAGAAGAGGATTTTGGCGTCGGGTCGGTATAGCAGCATCACCTCTAGGTGCTGCACCCATTAGTACGGAAGTACGGAAAGGTGACGTTTCGAGCATAACTTGCACTTGAGCCACGCGGCGTTGCAGCACATTCGTGCTACATGGCCCTCTCTGCCACATTTAAAACAACAGTTCTTTCCAGCAAGCCGGCGCTTGATCTCGTGGGCTGACAATGTGGCGTGGCAGTCCTTATGGTGTGGTCACGGTTATCGCACAGTACACAGCAGGGATGCTCGTTCGATGCAGATCCTGCGGCCAAGGATAATGCTGACGGTACCGGCGGTGGTAGACAAGGTTGGCATCGCCCTTTTTCCGCGGAGGTAGTTTTCGGTAGGCACCTTGAACAGGAGGCCTGACTCTCTTCTCTGCTCTCGACTTGCACCTGCAGGAACTTCATGACCTTTCGCACCTCCTCTTGCCGCGACCTCGGAGTAGCCCCGTCATCGGGCTCAGTCTCCTTCATGCGTTGACGGTAGAGAATAGCGATATCTTCGGGAAGCGATCGCATAAGGACGCGATGAAGGATGACCGCGTATTCTGCTGCTGGAACCCCGAGGCTGTCGAGGTAGCTTGTACGAAAGTGCACCTCTTCGTAGAGTTCCCGCAGCTGCGATACTTGAGAAGAGCAATCAATGGGCGCGATGGCAAGTAAACGATGTGGTCGTCAACGAGGGCAGTATGACGGCCGAACCTCTCTCGGAGCATTTTCACTGCTACAGCGTAGTTCGCTTCCACCAGACGCACACCTTCGATTGCACGCTTCGCTGTTCCGGTTAAGTAGGATATTAGGTACAAAAATTTCTCGATGTCGGACAGCTCGCGGTTGTTATGAATCGTGGCCTCGAAATGTTCCCAGAAGCCCAGCCACTCGCGAAGTTCACCGGGGAAAACGGGTACCTTTAATTTCGGTAGGGCAACTCGGTGTAATGGTGCTCGGGAACTTGCGTGAGTGGAGACGCCTTGGGTGGCGGTGTCGCTCAGAACGCTCTGTGTGGCGCTGTCTCCGGCTCTTGCAGCAGAATTGAGAATGAAGCGGACCCGGCTCATGGCGTTGCGGATCTTGTCGTGGTACTCCAGAGCGACGGTGGCTTCCGCCTCGTACTCGTCACCATCGTCCATGAGGTCGGCAATCGTCTCGTTGAGCGCTGCTAGCGCCGAGTCCTTGTCCTGCAGGTCATCCAAAATAACTTGCAGGTCGGATGGCGAAGGATGCTCGGCTTGTAGCGCTTCGGTAGCGGACGAGATGAGCCTTGTAGCAGCGGCTCGAAGTACGCCTCTGCTGCGTCACAGTCGGTCCATCGTCGGTGCAGGACGCCAGTCGTCTCCCGGGTTTCACGGCACCATAAATGTAAGGAACGAAGCGACTGCGCGTCCGCCCGTTGCGGTTTATTGAACCAACTGGTACGATGGCGGCTGGCGCGAGCCCTCGTCCTGCGTTCCAAACCTCTTCTTCTTCTATAATTTTCAATAGC
>NW_023606425.1:0-80001 GCF_013339745.2 Dermacentor silvarum
GTCGATCTGGAGCGGCCGCCGAAATCCTGGAGCGAGCGCTCGCAATTCACCAACCCTAATCTGCCAGCGGAGAGCGAAAATGCTCCGCGCTGGATCGTACCGGAAGTCTGCGCACACACATCACAACAATCAACTTCCGCTCTGCATGTTTTAATGGCCACCAAGATCGCCGTCCCCCACCGAGCGGAAGTGACGTATTTTTTCGTCCTATTTCCGCCCGAATCCGCGTCTCGGCAGCGGAGCAAGTGAGAGCGATCCGGCGCGGAGCGAGTTGATCCGAAACGACCAGTGAAAAGCGCGAACCCGCTCCAGATCGACCAGTGAAATTCGGATTCGCAGCCGTGGAGCAAAAAATCCTGCTCCAGATCGACCAGTGAAAAACGCCATTAAAAAGACAGGAGAGGCGCCCCGCCCCCCCTGATCACTGAAGCGCAGCAGCCGATTGCCACCGCGAGTACAGTGGCTGTACCGCGAGTAAAGAAATAGTCCCCAAAAAAGTTGGTTCTTTATTCTATGTAGTCCCGCTGAGCGCTGACGCGACTCGGCCTAAAGTCCAAAAGTACCGCCATCTACTCTTTCCTCCGCCGCCTCCTCTCCTAAAGCCCTTGCTTTTTTCTTTACTTTTTGCTTGCGAAAGCGAAGTCGACGGTGGCACACCTAGAAAGTCTACGTTGAAGCTTTCAGGCCGGGAGCGCGCCGCCGCCGGCGACTGCGGCTGCGCAGAGGACTTTCACAATGGCTCCGAGGCGGAAAAAAGCAAAATATAAAGAAGTGAAAAGCGCGCGCTATCATCGTCCTATTGGAGATACAGGAGAGAGAGAAGCGGCGTTGATCAAAGGATGGCGGTAATTATCTTATAGAAGGACTTTAACTCGGCCTAGCTCGAAGCGCGGGCTGCCATGTCCTCCGTCGGCGGAGTCACCGGCCGTCCGGCTCATGAGATCAGTCTAGACAATGCCTCCTTTACTAGATGCCTGCCGCGTTGTCCGATAAACCCGGTTCCGTGCCCTCTCCCTTTTTTCGTCTCCGTGGAAAGGCAACGAGCGCCCCTGATGGCGCACGCCTGCAACCTAGATCACGTGATGCGGCCTCTGAGATTACTGTAGCATCTCTTACCGTCTCGGAGGCGGCAGACGCTATCAACGCGCCGGCGGAAGTATCCGGCCGCCGCTGCCGCCGTCGCCGGAAGTTGAAAAGGCAACGAGCGCCGCCTCACGGAATTCATGCAGAACTAAGGGAACCGCCGCCCCAATGGGAAAGCGAGCGACGCGGCGGGCATCTAGTAAAGGAGGCATTGGTCTAGAGTGCGCGCCCATATTGGTGGATGCTCGTGTGCATAAGCCTTTGAGGGGGCAAATGCCGCGCCTTCTAAAGTTGTACACGATTATAGATGGCGAGAGGAGAAGATCACGGAGGTTTACGGCGGATTTCATACTCGCAGTTGTAGAAATTAGATAAAATGGCCCGGTCCCATATGTAAGGCTCGTCAAAATTGCGGCAAAAAAGCGCGGTCCTTACACGAGTCTGTACGTTGATTAAATCGTCTATATGAATTGTAGTAACATTTATTTCCTAATTAAAATAACAAACGTGTAATGCACGCACCATGTAAACCTGTAATTATCTAGCTGGATGACCACGAGCAGTCGCTATCACAACGCTGGCATGGTGAAGAACGTCGACAGCGGGGGCGAACGGTTCGTACAGCCATGCTATTCACCGCGACTCCGAAAATTAGATTCATCATCATCATCTGCATATTTTTATGTCCACTACAGGACAGCATCTGCCAGCGATCTCCAATTACCCCTGTTCTTAACTTAGGCTTAACTTAGGCTTGGAGCGCGGAAAAACTGCCTTCGTGTTTAACTAAATCCGCTTGCCGCATGGCTCAACCAAGAGACGCCATTCTCTTGGCGGTGCAAGGGGACTCAGGCTGTAAAACTGAATTGTTTCCTACTCTAGCTGAGGTCTTGCACATACTCATATAAGCTCACAATCTTTCGAGGTCACACGAAGTTTCCAGTGTAACTGTTATTAAAGGTTATATATTGTTACGGGTCGCCTCCTTGCATTAAGGAAGAAGACGACGATCGCCGAAAAACGCTGCGCGTGTTCAGCCATCTTGGCCATCTCTGCCAACAATCCCTGTACATAAATACTATCCCGTTTTTGCCTATTTGACGCCCCGTCACACATTGGTGGAGGTACGGGGTAGAAGCAGATTCCGGTTGGTGTGCCATGGTGGTCGCACCGCAGCGCCGACCGCTTCGGAGCTCCGTCGTCTGGCGAGAATACCCAGCACCTCCCACCAATGTGTGAGATTTCGCCTACTTTTGAGGACCACCTAGCCCGCCTGTCGGCCATTCTTGATGTGTTTCGCCGCGCTGCCCTACAACTCAACTCCTCCAAGTGTCGTTTCGCTCGGCGTCACATCACCGTTCTCGGACACCTTGTTAGTGCTAGCGGTGTCCAACCTGACCCCGACAAGGTGCGTGCCGTCCGAGACTTTCCTGTTCCTCGCTCAGTTAGCGATGTACGGAGCTTTGTCGGCTTGTGTTCCTACTTCCGCCGCTTCGTCAGGAATTTTGCCGACATTGCCCGGCCGCTTACTGACCTACTCAAGAAGGACATCTCTTTTTCCTGGGGTCGTGCACAAGCTGCCGCATTCACCACCCTTGTCAGTTTACTGACTTCACCGCCCATTTTGGCGCATTATGACCCGTCGGCCCCTACAGAAGTTCGCACCGACGCTAGTGGCCACGGCATAGGTGCAGTACTCGCCCAACGCCAGAACGACCAGGACCGTGTCATTGCCTACGCCAGCCGCCTTCTCTCGTCGTCGGAGCGGAATTATTCTATAACTGAGCGCGAATGCCTGGCTTTGGTCTGGGCTGTGGCAAAATTTCGCCCTTATTTGTACGGCCGAACGTTTTCCGTTGTCACGGACCACCATGCCCTTTGCTGGCTCTCGTCGCTGAAGGATCCTACAGGAAGGCTTGGCCGCTGGGCGTTACGACTACAGGAATACACCTTTGACGTGCTCTACAAATCTGGCCGGATGCATCAAGATACTGACTGTTTATCCCGCTACCCTGTCGACCCTCCCGACACCATCGAACGTGATACCGGTGACTTCGTCATGGCGATTGCAGATCTGGCTACATACGCACTGAACAGCACAGTGACGACACGTTACGATCTATATAATTGACCGCCTCAATTCTCGTCAGCCCGACCCATCGCTTCGTCTGTTTGAGCTTCATGACGATATTCTTTACCATCGTAGTACCACTCCCGACGGCCCAGAGCTTCTGCTTGTTCTCCCAAGCATCTTTGTGCTACTGTTCTCCAAGAACTCCACGATGCTCCGACCGCTGGCCATCTTGGCGTATCTCGCACATACGATCGCGTGCGGCGCCGGTTTTTCTGGCCTGGCCTGTACCGATCTGTTCGACGCTACGTTGCTGCGTGTGACCTTTGTCAGCGACGTAAACGGCCCTCAGGGTTGCCTGCAGGCCTTCTTCATCCAATTCACATACCCCAGGAGCCATTCTATCGCGTCGGTCTCGACCCTCCTCGGCCCATTTCCTTCGTCTGCTTCAGGGAACAAGTGGATCGCAGTTGCGACCGACTACGCTACGCGTTTTGCCATCACGCGAGCTTTGCCGACTAGTTGCGCCACTGACGTCGCCGATTTCCTCCTTCATGACGTCATCCTTCGTCATGGTGCTCCTCGGCAACTGCTCACAGACCGAGGCCGCTACTTCTTGTCGAAAGTTGTCGATGACCTCCTTCGTTCCTGTTCTGTGGAGCACAAGCTCACTACTGCGTACCACCCGCAGACCAACGGGCTCACCGAAAGGCTGAACCGCACCTTAACCGATATGCTGTCGATGTACGTCTCTGACGATCATCGGGACTGGGACAGCGCTTTGCCATACGTCACGTTCGCGTACAACTCCTCCCGTCACGACACCGCCGGTTTTTCGCCGTTTTACCTCCTGTATGGCCACCACCCTGCATTGCCTTTTGACACGCTCCTACCTGCTGTTCTACAACATACCACGGAGTAGGCCCGCGATAATGCCGCGCGATCCCATCTGGCACGTCAGATAGCTCATGAGCGACTATCCGACTCACAATTATGCCAAAGGACCGTTACGACCGCAGCCACAGGCACCTCTGCTTTTCTCCGGGATCTCTTGTGCTTCTCTGGACTCCTTCTCGTCGCGTCGGTCTCTCCGAAAAGCTTTTATCGCGTTACACCGGACCTTACAAGGTTTTACGGCAACTTAGTGACGTGATCGAACTATGAAATCACCCCACTGAACAGTTCTTCACCATCTACCCTGCCATCTCGTGACGTCGTGCACGTATCCCGACTGAAGCCGTACTTTTCCGTCGCCTCCTCGTGTAATTAGTCTGCGCCGAGACGGCGCTCAGCCCGCCGGGGCGGTTATATCTTACGGGCCGCCTCCTTGCATTAAGGAAGAAGACGACGATGGCCGAAAAAACGCTGCGCGTGTTCAGCCATCTTGGCCATCTCTGCCAACAATCCCTGTACATAAATACTACCCCTTGTTTGCCTATTTGACGCCCCGTCACTATATATATATATATATATATATATATATATATATATATATATATATATATATATAACCAGCTTTCCGAATCCCCCCATGTGTGGGGCTGGGGCCTGATCAGCTTTCCGAACCCCCCCTCCTTATGTATGCATATATCTCGTTCGCGATCTCGTTCATCCACTGCAATTTTCCAGTAGCCAGAGCGCAAATCAATCGATGAAAACTAACTGGTACCGTGTAAGCAGTCCAGCACGTCTTCAATACGCGGAAGCGGATACACGTCCTTTTTGGTAATCTTATTCAGGTTGTGGGAATCCTCGGGTCCCATAACCGCCGCACGGGCAGTGATAGGGATGGTAATATCGATGAACGATTAATCGATTAATCGACTAAAAGTACGCCGCAAAACGATTAATCGTCATCGATGTGTACCTTTAATTTAATCGGTTTAATCGATTAAAGCAGATCGATTAATCGTTTTCCAGACAGTGACTAAAGTGGCGTGAAATTTTTGAAATCGTACTGTAGAATGCGGAGTACGAGCAACGACCGCGCGGCTGCGAAGACCGAGAGCGACTGTCGACTGTTTTCCCGAGTCATGTCGAGTTGGCCAAGCGCTTCCCCGCTTTACGCGCACGTCACACAGGCTGCCTGGGGCCGGAGAGAGGCCGCCGCCGTGGAGGAAGAAATAAACTATAGGCGAGAGCATTACGTGAGGCAGCTAATCTTGGCAAGCGAACTCACCGGCAAACGATTTCCTTCGGTTTTTACTTCGCAGTAGGGTCAACACGTGACCCTGAATGACAACGTATTGGCCGATAATGTTTGGTTCGCAGCAGTTTCAAATCAGTGCGCACCCGTTCACCTATGCTGCTGCCCTGCACCCGGCAGCATTAAACCTACCGCGCGCTCTGATGTGGCGATCACGTGTTGCGCCATTACTTCTTGATGTCAGTCGTGCTGCGATGTTCTGTTCTAATTATTCCTTCCTTCATGCCCACCCTCCTCAGTAAGCGTCATTTTTAACATACAGGGTGTTAATTTTTAAGTTTTGCGGAATTTTTAGAAATCGCCTGTGGCAGGTAGCATAATTTTATCATTGAGCTGGGTTATTCGATGAGGCGCAAATTCGCACGAGAAATCGAAATACATGTTCAACTAATTAACAAAAAATCACTGATTAACTTCTTAGTTAATTACTTTACGACAGATATAACAATTTACGAATTGTAGCCGGTGATCTTGTCAGGCGTATCCACTTGCAATGAATTTCCAGAATGACACCAGTTTGGAGATATGCGCCATCATACTCGCCGTTAAATGCACTGTTGTTCCACTTAATTCTTTACCAAAATGCATTGAAGCACAAAAGTAACTGTAACGTCCATGTATTTCGTCCCACACTTTGAGAAATAGTACCTCGAAACTGGTGTCATCCTGGAAATTCATTTCAAGTAGATGCGTCTTGCAAACTCACCGGCTACAGTTCGTAAATTGCGATATGTGTCATAAAGTAATTAACCAAGAAGTTCATTAGTCAATTTTTGTTAATTGGTTGAATATGTCTTTCGATTGCTCGTGCTACTAATGTCCACCGCTCAACGATAAGAGTTATGCTACCTGCCACAGGCGATTTTTAAAAATTCCGTAGTAGTTGTCACGTAGTAGTTACGCTGAAGAAAACAGTCGCAAAACTGTGAATGACGAAACGGACTTTTTATTGGGCGAGCCTGTGCCCACAAAAGCAAGTTTCACTCGAAGCACAACGATAGCGGCGAACACAATCGGCGATCGTTGAAATCTGATCAGCGGCGAAGCGCGTCAGCTTTTATACATGAGTCATCGAAGGTTCCAGAGTAATCTCTGGTACCCGCGTGTCTTCCAGAAGGTACTAGACAATTGGCGTCGCTCATACAATCAGATTACATAAGCGTCGGTGACAACTGACAACGGATAGAAGCATCGATAACGTTCGAGAAAATTCCGATACATGCAGGCGCTTCCTGCGCCGCTTCCTGTGGCGGTCCGGCAGCACCAGCCCCCCGTTTTGAGTACCTTTGGAGCAACCGCGGTGGCTCTTCTACTTAGGATATAAAGTTGTGGTATATACCATAAAAAGCTTAATTCTTGTGTATTCGAACTATAGATAATATTAAGAAATTGATTAATGTGATTTAGAAATAAATGTTCAAGAACAAGCATGAGATGCATGGTTTTTGCGAACTGTGTCTCAGTTGTGACCATATTTAGAAGAAATTACCGCATTTACTGCATTGCGGCTTGCTCTGTAGCTTTAGGACATATTTATTTCCTAGACGCAGCAAAACAATGTTAAATTTTTACTTTTTGGATAATTTGTTTTTGAAGTTTGCCAAAATATCGCAACTTCTGTTGTAAACATCCCGGCAACTACACGCTCAAGGAAGCTAAATTTTGGATAAACTAGAGATCAAGCAATTTCCAATTGGGATGCAAAATTTCATTTATGTACCTTTCTTGGCTTTCCTAATAATGCGACCGAAATTAAGCAATATTTAGAATTCTGGTCCTACTTTTGCCCATTTTTGCGGGAAGGTACTAAAGCTACGAAGGTGCGGTGTAAACCTAATAAAGGTACATGAATGAAATTTAGCGTCCTACATGGACGCTAAACTCTAATTGTCCAAAATTTAGCTTTCTAGAGCAAGGCTCTAGAAAGCTAAATTTAGAAAGCAAATTTAGCTTTCTAGGCCGGGCTGCTTACAACAGAAGTTGCGATATTTGGCAATCTTCAAAAGCGAATTATCCAAAAAGTAAAAATTCAACATTATTTTGCTGCGTATAGGAAATAGATAAATATGTCCTAAAGCTACAGAGCAAGCCGCAATGCAGTAAATGCGGTAGTTTCTTCTAAATATGGTCACAACTAAGACACATTTCGCAAAAACCATGTATATCATGCTTGATCTTGAACATTTATTTCTAATTCACATTATTCAATTTCTTTATAATATAAATAGTTGGAATTTACAAGAATTAGGCTTTTTTATGGCATAAACGACAACTTTATATCCTAAGTAGAAGAGCCACCACGGTTGCTCCAAAAGTACTCGAAACGGGGGGCTGGTGCCGCCGGACCACCACCTTAACATTTGTTAGCCGGTGAAAAGCGGTCACCGGGGAAAGATAAACAAGCACACGTGTCAATATGAACACTCCGTATATTGCTTATTCCTTCACTAGTCACTAGTGGCAATTATAGTTGACCTCTAACAAATTAAACATTATTCTTTATCAAAATTTCCTGGTTCCACCTTTCAAGCGTTTAACTAGGTACTTACGTGAATAGATAACTGTGTTTCAGCCTTTTTAAAGCGCCCGAAAAAAGAAGTCGATTAATCGATTAATCGACGAAAAACCCCGCATCGAAATCGATTAATCGATGATACGCTAAAGCGACGAACGATTAATCGTTATTCGATTAAAACATTTAATCGACCATCCCTAGGCAGTGAACGTCGCGTCAAGCGCATGCGTGCCAGGGACAGTTGGGAGAGGGGAAACTTTCCTTCCGCGGGCGGCGCGCGGGAATGGATGGATGGATGGATGGATGAGGCTGAACCCTTTAAACCGGGCGGTGGCATACGCCACCTAGCCATGACTATTAACATATTTTGTACTTTGTGGTGGGTGAAATTTCACCCCTGCCTTGATTTTATCCACCAATCAGATAACCTCTGTTTGGTTATTTCTACCCGCTTAAAGTCTATTTTGCCTTCACTGTCCCTAAACCCCAATGCTTTGAAAAAATCAGCCCCGTTGCCTTGCACTGTAGGGTTAAGCCCTTTACAGAAAAGTATGAGGTGTTCAGCCGTTTCCTCTTCTTCTCCACACGCACAGCACTTGACTCGGTACATCTTAGTCCGCAATACTCCTGTCCTGGCTTCAAACAACAAAGAGCTTCCCCTAGAATTATCGTAGATATTTTAATTCTTTGGCAATTTCTTGCTTGAAAGTTCGGTATGTTCCCAGTGCTGATTTTGTCTGCATCCCTGTTTTCCACAGACCCCTCTCTGTTTCCTTAACCTTTTTCTTAACCGCTGTTTCCTGGTTTGCACCCCTCCTGCAGTCCAAATATTTTATTGACAGTTTTCTGGTCAGCTTCCTCCATTTCATATCAACATTCCTCATGTACAAATAACTGAAAACTCTCCTTGCCCACCGCTTTTCTGCCATTTCTCTCAATCGCTCCTCAAATTCTATCTTGCTGCTGGCTTCCCTGCCCTCGAATGACGTCCATCCCATGTCACCCTGTACCCCCTGATTTGGTGTATTTCCGTGTGCTCCCAGAGCCAGTCTACCTACCGCCTCGCTGCTTAACTTCCAACCTTGCTCGAACATCTGATCTCATGCACAGGACCGCATTGCCGAAAGTCAAACTAGGGACCATCACCCCTTTCCAAATCCCTCTCACCACTTCGTACCTATTGTAATTCCACAGTGCCCTATTTTTCATCACAGCTGCATTTCTGCTACCTTTAGCTGTCACATATTTTTCATGTTCCGTTAGGTACTCAGCCCCATTGTTTATCCACACTCCAAGATATCTGTACTTATCCACCACCTCCAGCGTAACCTCCTGTATCCTATGCTCGCTGCCCTGATTATCATTAAAAGTCATGACTGCTGATTTTTCTTTACTAAACTTCAAACCTAAGCTATCTCCCTCTTTACCACAGATGTCCATTAATCTCTGCAAGTCTTCCTTGCTGTCAGCCATAAGTACAATGTCATCCGCATACATCAGTCCTGGTAATGACTGTTTAATCCATTCTCCTTGCTTGAAATAGGAAAGGTTGAAGCCAAGTCCGCTCCTCTCAAATTTTTTCTCTAATCGTTGTAAATACAGCATGAACAACAGAGGTGACAGAGGGCAGCCCTGCCCAAGCCCCTGCTGTATCTCTATAGGCCCAGATACCTTGTTTTCCCATTTTATAAGCACCTTGTTACTTTTATAGATATCTTTTAAAAGATTTCTTACTCCATCTTCCACCTCCAGAGTGCCCAGTATGTCCCACAAATCCTTTTGGATTACACTGTCATAGGCTCCCTTGATATCCAGAAAGGCAAGCCATAGGGGCCTGTGTTCCTTTTCTGCTATTTCAATACACTGTGTCAATGAGAACAGATTATCTTCTAACCTTCTTTGTTTTCGGAACCCATTTTGTAGTTCCCCCAGCACCTCCTCGCTCTCCACCCATGCCTGCAGTCTGTCCTTTATAATCTGCATCACCACCCTGTAAACCACTGACGTCACTGTTATGGGACGGTAGTTGTTTATGTCGGCTTTGTCCCCCTTTCCCTTATATATCATGCTCATCCTGGCGCTGAGCCGTGCTCCCTCAAGGGCTGCAGAAGATAGCGCCAACCTTTCCCTTTCCCTCAAGAACCACTTATCAGTCTCCACCCGTCGGGGGCTTTACCGTCCATTATCATTTTGCTCACTGCCTCTCTTAATGCTTTCTTAGATTTTGGGCCCAATGTCTTTATCAAATTAACATAATTGGGATGCCATGAGGACCTGTCGACGTGCTACTAGGAACCCTCATCTCTGCCCTTTCCCACTCGCTTTGTGCCAGTGGAGCCACTGCACTGACTAGTCCATCCTCACCTGATTGAGCACATGCTATGTTTCGTTCTTTAAATTTTTCTGTCATCATTGTTCTTATATGTTCCATTACCTCATCTCCCTCTAGTCGAACACCTTGAGCTGTAACTATAAACCTCTGCTCTAGGCTAGTCTTATTACTCAAGGAGTTGAGATGTTTCCAAAATTTCTTCGCTGCTTTTCTGTCCTTTTTGTTTACTTCTGACAACCATTGGCTCCCCTTTCTTCTGATCTTCTCATTGATCAAATTGGATGCTTCCCTTCTACAGTTTAAGAAGTTATTCCATTTTCTGCGTACATCAGCTTCTGGTTCACCCCTCTGCTTTGAATATCTGTGTTCCCTGGATGCTTCCTGACGTTTCTCTATGGCCTTCTTAACCTCCTCATCCCACCAGCTCTTGGGTTTACGTCTTCTGTTCCCTTTTGTCCTGACTCAGAATCGCAAGCGCTATCAGCGCCACCGGGTGGGTCACGTGAGATCCCGCTGATATTGCCCGGGTCTCTCTGGTCCCCAGCAAGCGGCGACGGCGGAAGTCTCCGCCATCGCTCCCGTACACATAAACGAAGGAAAGAATTACTCAAGCAACCACCAAGATAATCTGAAAATAAATGGGAAGCGGAATGCAGCAATAATGAAACACAGAGCACTGTGGGGCGACAAGGTGGTGCGTGGAATCTGGAAAGGAGTAATGGTCCCAGCGCTAACATTCGCAAATGCCATTCTATGCTTAAAATAGGATATCTTGTTGGGTTTGAAAGCTAACCAAAGATCAGTAGGCCGGTTGGCTTTGGGAGCCCACCGTAATACCACAAATGAGACAGTGCAGGGTGACATGGGTTGGGCCTCTTTTGAAGTCAGAGAAGCACAGAGCAAAATTAGTTTTGAAGAAAGGCTCAGGAACATGGATGAAAATAAATGGGCGGCTAAAGTGCACAAGTATCTCTACATGAAAAGCGTGGACAAAGAATGGAGGAAGAGGTCAAGGAAGTTGGCAACCAAGTACAGGATAATCCAAAATGTAAATAGACAACCAGGAGTCAACAGAAAGAAAGTGAGAGAAATAGAGACCGTGAATTGGAAGCAAATAATGGAAACAAAAAGGACAATGGAGATTTACAAGAATGAGTAGAAATAAATTAGAAGGGAAAATCTGTACGATAAAACAAAGGGCAGTGCCTTGCTATTAATTTGAGGCTCGAGCCGGTTGCCTAAGGACCAAAACATACCGGAGCAAATTTTATTCGGAACTAGATGAGGCATGTGTATGCTGCAGTAAAGATCCCGGGAACACTCAGCACATCCTAATGGAATGCGACGGGATCCACCAAGTGAAAACCGCAGGTAATGTGCAACTCCCAGAAGCGCTTGGGTTTAAAGTGGATAGGAAACATCAACAGATCAGCTGTAGTGATAAGCAAGAGACGATTAGAGTACTGGTGGAAAAAAAAAAAAAAAAAAGGAGGGAAATGATGGATACGACCTGATCTCTTAAAATCATAGCTAGGTAGCGGTACAAGGTAAATTTTTGAAAAATAATAATGAGAGGTATACAAAAATGCTAGATAAAGAACATGTATAGTATACCTGATTAAATCAAGCAGGCTAGGTGACTATATTTGTCGCTGCCCCGTTTCAAAGGGGATGCCAATAAATAATAATTATCAGCTGGTGTCTGCGTGACGTAATGCTCCCTCCTATATGTTTCTACCTCCATGGTAAACGCGGAGGCAGTTGAGGTACAGTGCCTAGAATATACTTACTAGTGTGCCGACCGCCGGGCGTTTCCAATGGGAGACGCTGGCACCGCCGGTGATGCCTTCCGCCGGAGGCCACCAGACGGGACACTCTTTGGGACCGAGCGGCGCATCAGGCGTCGCTTGCGCTTCGGATGCGCGTTCGTAAGCGCAGTCGGTTGCGGCGCGTTGTCATCGCAGAAAACGAGGCGTAAAGACAGCACCTGTTTTGTCCCATATTGTACGACTGGATAGTCTCATCATTGAGCGCGCCTGCTAACCCAGAACGTTTAGCCGAGTGGGATAAGAATATAAGAGGGCAGATCGAAGGCTAACTCTGGCGGCTGCCGCTTGTGAGAAACACTTTAATAATTGCTACATTGAGCGCTCGTTCAAAATTAGTCGGCGGTGTGTCGCCCATGAAAATGTGCCCTGTTTAATTACCGTCAGTCGTAATAAGTGCCGTTAGGTGAATAAACAGACCATTAGTAAATTTGTGGTAATTAGATACAAATTGGTGTGAATTTAGCATTTGTGGACATGGCTCGCATATAATAGTTTACTGTGGAAAAAAGTTACACTTCTTCGGAAACCACGTATTTATTTATTCGTATTTCGCAGAAACACCCGGTATCGTCTAGCGTTATAATGATAACTGTGCGTACGATCGTTTGTAAGTGCAACGAAATCATAATCTTTCGATTACGCTTTGCACCTCAATTCCACAGAGCGAAACGGGCTGGGACAGCCCATCGGCGTCTCTCACACACGCGCGCGTTAGCTAGAGACGCCGCTCGGCATAGCACCATAGAGAAAGAAAAAAAAGTTAACTTTTTTTCTTTCTCTATGATAGCACGGCATAGAGTTTCATGGTATTTATTTAGAAACTCTATGCTATACGGCTATCGCCGTGTTGTGGCCGCCGGCGGAAGGCATCATTCTCCGTGCCACCGGAAAGCCCGCGGTCGGCACACTAGTACGTATATTCTAGGCACTCTGATTGAGGTGTTGAGGCAAGCAATGGACGCGTCACCAAATGATCAAACATGGCAGCGCCTACGGGATCGCCGCGAAAAGGGTTATATTAATTGCCACACCATTCTATCACTAAAGTTGCTCATACTAGGTCTGACATTCTTGACAAAATTAATTATTCCTCAGAATTTTGAGAATGGCAGCCCATAAACAAATGTGCCCACAAACAAACTTGCGTAATCCCAGCATTTTCTACGTAAACTCCTCTTGCACCTCTAACGCTATAACACGTCTTGTGACACAACAAAATACCTTATGTTATGATGTTGATATTTTCAGCTCTTGTATTTACTCATTATCTGACTTAATTCTGTCATTGACGAAATTCAATTTTTCAGTTGCACTTTACCACTGTTCTTCCAGGTTTTCTGTTTTGTTTGTTGTTTTTGTTGTGTGTTCTTTGTGTAACACAAGTGCGCCAATAAGGCGTAGAGCTGTTCTTGGGCGCTTTCAGAAATAAATAAATGAATGAAATGTCATGAAACAAAACACCGACAGCGCATGCCTGTTATCTTAAAGCGGATTGGCTCACGAAAGACGTTTGAAAAATACCCGATACGGTGGTAAAGTCGCTAAGAAAGAGGTTGGTTTTAATTAGTAAACATAAATGAAATTGTCCGATGGCAGGATTCAAACAGAGGACCCCTAGCACAACAGCTCGTCTTTACGTTTACTGCCACTTAGAGTGTACTAGAATGTGGTCGAGTGGGACGAGCGGCTGGGGCGGCGCATGCTTTGCAGTCCGGTGCCTTGTACTCAGATTTACGGGAAGCATTGTTATAGATAAAAAAAAAAAAAAAAAAAAAAGACTCCGCCTTCCTCGCGTAACAGAATGCGGAGTAATTGGTACGGGGTCATTTATTACGGTAGGACCTCGAGCGCCGAAAACAGTTTTAGTTAGTCATTCTATATGCTCATCTTTGATCGTATAAGCCGTACGTGGAAAATTTCCCCCTGTCAATACTTTAAAAAAAGAAGGAAAGAGAAAGCTGGCATGGTAGCCTAATTAGTGGCTATATAGTGGATACGGCGTTGGGCTGCTAAACTCCATGGAACTCGCAGGTTCAATCCAGGTCGTGGAATTCGACGGGAGCGAGATGAAAAAACACTCGTGTACTTCTATTAATTTAGGTGCACGTTAAAGAACCCCAGGTGGCGAAAACTAAACCGGGTGCTCCATAATCATATCGTGGTTTTGCCACGTAAAACCCAAGAATTTGCTTATATTAAAAAAGAAAAAAAGCAGGTGACTGCGTTCTTCGGCTTATTTCTGAGAAAAACATGTTACTCTGATTTCCGACTCTGATTTCCGAGAAAAACATGTTACGGTTATCCTATATTTCATGCGTAAATGTAATGTCGTTCCCAAATGTATGACCGCTCAACTCTGAAGCTTGTATATTATAAACGGCTCCGTTCAGTTATCCGGTGCACTATCATATATATAACGACCATAATGAAACAATTAAAGGAACGGCATGTTTCACATACACGTAGAGATATGTGCAGATCTGTTGCGTTCGTTGAAGAAGATAAGTGTGGTACCACATGGGGCACTCAATTTTGATGGGTTGCAAACATGGTGAGACTGTCAAAAGTTCTTGTCTGAATCAAGTTAGCAGACTTAAAGGCTGCCCCCAAACGGGGCGTTTATATTGAATTAGAGCTAGGAACTTGTTAAGCAGGTCTTATTAACACCCGTGCGTTAATTCTCTCAGGAACGAGATCTTCGGCAGCCATGACTCTCCGGCCGCAAAATCATTCGGAATAACAGTCCTCACTTGCATGCAGTCACTCACCTTTGAGATTTCGATAGTGCTGTTATGGGTTACATTCGAACGGAAGTGACTATTCGGTGTCGTACAGTATATCAATAATACTTGCACACACACACACACACACACACACACACACACACACACACACACACACACACACACACACACACACACACACACACACACACACACACACACACACACACACACACACACACACACACACACACACACACACACACACACACACACACACACACACACACACACACACACACACACACACACACACACACACACACACACGCACGCACACACACACACACACACACACACGCACGCACACGCACACATATATATATATATATATATATATATATATATAAAAGATTGTTTTGCCTGCTATGAATATTATTTACTTTGCAGTATTACTTTGCAGTATTCACAAATAAGTGTGTTTGTTACTGCAAACACGTGCGCTATTCCCGGTCGGGAGTTCGCACTTTTTCAATTATTGCATTTAGAATATTTGTTATTTTCCCCTTATATATATATCATGAATATGTATGTCTATGTACCCTTTGATTTAATTACCTAGAAATACATTGATAATTCTTAGCGCCACGCAGTTAATAAACCTGGTTTATTTCACTCTAATATTGTTTCTTCGAGTATTGTGCCTGATCAATATCCACCAACAAGAATCGCGCGTAAAATGACACGATATCAATAATAAAATTTTCTTACGTAGCCTTCATGGTGCGGAGATACCAGTTACTTTTAGAGGACAGTGGTAAAAACTACATTTGGCATCGGCCGTCAAGAGTCATGAGCGCACCGAAGCAACTAAACCATTAAAAAATGTACTGCACAGAGGTTTTGCGAGAAAAACTGGGCGTCCGCCAGCGTCCGCGTAGCGAACGCGCGCTCGCTAGCAGACGACGCGCTTGACAACGACAGCAAAATTGAAGACGTCGCGTTGTGTAATCTATGCCTCAAATACATATGTTTGGCGAAATAGTGTAAACATAAAGTTGCAGTTGAAATAAAGCGCTATTTTAAGAGCGTACTATGCGCAATCGGCCTCGGCGCCCGCAGCGAAAGTACGTTGATTATGCCACGGAGCGAGTCCCCGCCCCAATCCAGTTCGCTCGCAGCGCCCTCGCACTATTTTTCCACACGTGGTGCCTCAGCGGCAGAGGCAGAGCGCCGTTCGGCCCACTCGACCATTGTCTAGTACACTCTACTGCCACTACAGTGGTGCTGTACTTCCACTACAGCTAGGGTGCCTCGATGCCAGCGCCGCCGTTCAGGGTGGTGCCAACCTTTCACGGCCCCCGCGCCGCCGCTTTCTCGCTGCGACGCCATCTTGAGTCACAGCGAGCGGTTGCGATTGCTTGGTGCCGGTGCTTAGTTCGAGACACAGTGCGCGCGGATGCTTCGCTGACGCTTCTACTTGCTGGACAGTGTTCAGCCACATGAATGACAGGCTTGTCAAGTGCATCGAGTCGACATGACGGGTTGTTGTGTTCCCGCAAGAACGCGGTTGACTAACCACGTGCGGGAATACGGGAGCGGCGGCGGAGACTTCCGCCATCGCCGCTTGCTGGGGACCAAAGAGACCTGGGCGATATCAGCGGGATCTCACGTGACCCACCCGGTGTCGCTGATAGCGCTTGCGATGTATGCAGATGACATTGTACTTATGGCTGACAGCAAGGAAGACTTGCAGAGATTAATGGACATCTGTGGTAAAGAGGGAGATAGCTTAGGTTTGAAGTTTAGTAAAGAAAAATCGGCAGTCATGACTTTTAATGATAATCAGGGCAGCGAGCATAGGATACAGGAGGTTACGCTGGAGGTGGTGGATAAGTACAAATATCTTGGAGTGTGGATAAACAATGGGGCTGAGTACCTAACGGAACATGAAAAATATGTGACGGCTAAAGGTAGCAGAAATGCAGCTGTGATGAAAAATAGGGCACTGTGGAATTACAATAGGTACGAAGTGGTGAGAGGGATTTGGAAAGGGGTGATGGTCCCTAGTTTGACTTTCGGCAATGCGGTCCTGTGCATGAGATCAGAGGTTCGAGCAAGGTTGGAAGTTAAGCAGCGAGGGGTAGGTAGACTGGCTCTGGGAGCACACGGAAATACACCAAATCAGGGGGTACAGGGTGACATGGGATGGACGTCATTCGAGGGCAGGGAAGCCAGCAGCAAGATAGAATTTGAGGAGCGATTGAGAGAGATGGCAGAAAAGCGGTGGGCAAGGAGAGTTTTCAGTTATTTGTACATGAGGAATGTTGATACAAAATGGAGGAAGCTGACCAGAAAACTGTCAATCAAATATTTGGACTGCAGGAGGGGTGCAAACCAGGAAACAGCGGTTAAGAAAAAGGTTAAGGAAACAGAGAGGGGTCTGTGGAAAACAGGGATGCAGACGAAATCAGCACTGGGCACATACCGAACTTTCAAGCAAGAAATTGCCAAAGAAAATATCTACGATAATTCTAGGGGAAGCTCTTTGTTGTTTGAAGCCAGGACGGGAGTATTGCGGACTAAGATGTACCGAGTCAAGTACCAAGGTATAGACACGTTGTGCTGTGCGTGTGGAGAAGAAGAGGAAACGGCTGAACACCTCATACTTTTCTGTAAGGGGCTTAACCCTACAGTGCAAGGCAACGGGGCTGATTTTTTCAAAGCATTGGGGTTTAGGGACAGTGAAGGCAAAATAGACTTTAAGCGGGTAGAAATAACCAAACAAGGTTATCTGATTGGTGGATAAAATTAAGGCAGGGGTGAAATTTCACCCACCAGAAAGTACAAATTATGTTAATAGCCATGGCTAGGTGGCGTATGCCACCGCCCGATTTAAAGGGTTCAGCCTCATCCATCCATCCATCCATCCATTCCCGCGCGCCGCCCGCGGAAGGAAAGTTTCCCCTCTCCCAACTCTCCCTGGCACGCATGCGCTTGACGCGACGTTCGCTGCCCGTGCGGCGGTTATGGGACCCGAGGATTCCCACAAGGTGTAGTAGAGTTAAGGGGCATCATGGGACCAAAATATTTCGGCGCTTTCTGGCATGGTGTATGTTGTAGCCTGTGCATTTCTTCGAAACGTGTGAAGCGAGGTAATACAGCATTACTTCTGCGAAACTTTATTTTTAAGCACTGTAATGGGTTCTCTGTATTTACAAGGCAACTTTTCATATCAATAATCACTCTTGTTGTTTTACTTGTACTTAGAAACACTTTGAAGAGGACCAGTACGAGGGAAATCGACAGGATGGGCGCCGTCTGTTAAAGTCAACAGCCCTACATCATCATGGACTATATTTTCGAAGTGAAAAACATTGCTAATCTGTATTTGACTGTCTTAGTTTCATTTACGGTTTTTGTACGCGATATGTATGCAGTGTTATTTATTTTTTCAATGTAGTTATCAGTGTTCTAATGGTTATTTATAAAATTTTCTGTACTCGCCATCGATGTGTTTGGCTGATGCGACGTATATTCGATGGTAGCTGATGTATTCTGGCTGGATATCTTGATTAATAGTACCCGCGGTTGCGTTTTCTTGTTTGTATTCTTGTGTTTGATTTATATTGTGTGTAATAAAGTTGATGTACTCACTTGAAATCACCCCCCCCCCCCCCATGTAATGAATAAATTAAAGAAACTCTCCCTATCCCGAATTGTGTGTGTCGAGCCTACCTTGCGAATTTTTTTTTATCTCGTCTTTCAACATAACCTTCAGGCGCCACACAGTACATATCATTTTTCATGTACATGTCTCTTTCATGATTGACTGTACTAGACATTACTAAGTAAATGTATTTTGTGCATCGTTTGGTTTCTTGTGTGTACTACGCAAGATTGACACAGACAAGATACGTTACATTTTTCTCTACAGCACTAACTAAACCTTATTTTCACATCGCAGTTATTTTTACACCAGCTTAATCCTGTCAGCACACAGTTTCCTGGGCAAAAAAAAAAAAAACCGCAAAATTGCGCGTAGATATTGACACGTATACATGTTTATCTTTCACCGGCGGCCGCTTTCTACCGGCTAACAAATGTTAAACGTTATCGCTCGGCGCAGGACGCGCCTGTATAGGAAGTTTCTAGAACGTTATCGATGCTTCTTTCCGTTGCCTGTTTTCACCGACGCTTATGTTATCTGATTGTATGGCCAACGCGAATTGTCTAGAACTTTCTGGAAGACCCGCGGGCATCAGGGATTAATCTGGAACCTTCGATGACTCAGGTATATAAGCCGACGCGTTTCGCCGCTGATCAGATTTCGACGACCGCCGACTGTGTTCGCCGCTTTCGTTGTGCTTCGAGTGTAGCTTGCTTTTGTGGGCACAGGTTCGCCCAATAAAGAATTAGTTTCGTCATACACAGTTTTACGACTGTTTACTTCAGCGTCACTACTACGTGACATCTGGTGGAGGTGCTAGTGCGTTCATGCAGCGAACGCCCCCGCAAAGCCGCGATCCAAGCCCGAAACCGGAGGACAACGCCAACGTCACCAAGGACCAGCGAGCTAGCCATAGGCAGCAAGGACTTCTGCTGGAGTACGGACTTCTTCCCGAGAAGACCACAGCGATCAAGGCCAAGTCAAAGACCCCAATGGCAGCCCCAGCGTCCCCCATCCTGCTGCAACAACCTCGGGAGCCACCGACCTTCCGTGGATCATCGGCTGAAGACCCTGAAACCTGGCTGGAGACATACGAGCGGACCACGACGTTCAACAAATGGAGCGACGACGACAAGCTGCGCCATGTCTATTTTTCGTTGGATGACGCTGCTCGGACCTGGTTTGAGAACAGAGAGACCACCCTGGGTACGTGGGACCTTTTTCGTGAAAACTTCGTGAGGACCTTCACGAGTGTCGTACGAAAGGAGAGGGCAGAGGTTCTCTTAGAAACCAGAGTGCAATTGCCGAACGAGAACATCGCGATCTTCACGGAGGAGATGACTCGCCTATTCCGCCACGCCGACCCCGACATGTCTGAAGAAAAGAAAGTTCGGTTCTTGATGCAGGGTGTCAAAGACCAACTATTCGCCAGATTGATGCGCAACCCGCCCAAGACTGTCACCGAGTTTCTTTCCGAGGCTACAACGATCGAGAAGACGCTTGAAATGCGCGTCAGGCAATACAACCGCCGTGCCCTGACCAACTACGCCGACGCTCAAGCGCTAGGCGCCGACGACCTGCGCGAGACCATCAGAACGGTCGTTCGCGAGGAGCTGCATAAGCTCTTTCCCAGGTCGCAGCCTCACGTGGCATCTATCGCCGACGTTATCAAAGACGAAGTTCAGCGCTCACTTGGAGTTCCCGATGCGCAGTCACAATCGCCGCAACCTCAGCCGGAAGCGCTGACCTACGCCGCCGTCGCCCGTCGTCAAGGCCCCCCTCCGCGCTCGCGCCAGGGCCCCGTAACGCCGCAGTTCCGTCGTCCACCGCCGCCGCCAGCACGCCCGCCCGTCGCCCAGCACAGCTACCAGAGGAAGACGGACATTTGGCGCGCCCCCGACCACCGCCCGCTCAGCTATCACTGCGGGGAAGCCGGCCATGTCTACCGCCGATGCCCATACCGCGAGATGGGCCTACGAGGGTTCCCCGTCAACGCGCCGCGTCCCGATCGAGGTGAACGACCGCGCGACATCGCCGACTACCTCGCCGGAGCCCAGTGGCAACCACGACCATCCTCACGCTCGCCGTCACCAGGCCGCTACATCTCGCCGCATCGCCGTCAGTACAACGGTCCCACCCGGGGCCGATCTCCCAGCCCTTACCCGGGAAACTAAAGGCAGCAACCGATGGAGGTGCGGTTGCTGTACGACGCAATGCCGAAGATCCTCCTACGCCGCCGACGACGACGATTCGCAATTCATCACGACGAGATGTCAGCACGCCGCCTATAGCAACAGCCTTGACAACACTTCGCCGCCGAAAGAAGACCTTCCGACGCGACGTAGCAGCAGCAGTGTAAGCCGACGCAGCCGTGATCCGACGCCACGAATTAACCGCAACGCCAGACGCCGGTCTACAGATCTAGACGTGCTCATCGATGGCCATAACGTCACCGCTCTCGTCGACACTGGAGCCGACTATTCCGTCTTCAGTGGCCCGTTCGCCGCCAAGTTGAAGAAGGTGAAAACAGCCTGGCAAGGACCCGATATCCGGACAGCGGGAGGCCACCTAATAACGCCGATTGGAATCTGCACAGCGCGAGTCACGGTAAACAACTGCACTTACCCGGCGAGCTTCGTAATCCTGCAGCACTGCTCCAGGGATGTCATCCTAGGCACGGACTTTCTAAATCAACACGGTGCAGTCATCGACTTAAGGTCCAAGTCGATAACGCTTTCAACGCACAACACGATACCACCGCATACAAGCATAAGTTACCATGCCTTGAATGTGCTTGAAGAACAAGTCACCGTTCCGCCTCGCTCCAGCGTAATGATTTCCGTCGGTACCGAAGTGCCTGCAGACATGGAGGGCGTCATCGAGGGCGATCATCACTTACTGCTCGACCGTGAAATTTGCGTCGCTTGAGGCATAGCTGAGCTACGTGCAGGGAAAGCAAGGGTGATGTTCACGAACTTCAGCCCCGAATACAAGCACATTAACAAAGGCACCACGGTCGCCTACATCGACGAAATAGTACAAGCCAGCAGTGCTTTCGCCTTCACGGATTCCAGTGCACCTACAACGACAACTATAGTACCTGAACCAACTTTCGACGTCAATCAGAACCTTCCCAGGCATAGAGAGAACAACTAAAGGCTCTGCTCCTGCAATACGAGGACTGCTTCTCGTCGTCGTCAAAAGTTCGACAAACCCCTGTCGCCAAGCACCGCATCATAACCGACGAAAATGTCCGGCCACTCCGTCAGAGCCCGTACCGAGTTTCGGCGCGCGAACGCGAGGCCATAAGGCAACAAGTCGACGAAATGCTACGCGACGACATCATCCAGCCGTCCAAGAGTCCGTGGGCGTCCCCCGTTGTGTTAGTGAAGAAGAAGGATGGAACCCTACGTTTATGCGTCGACTATCGTAGCCTCAACAAAATCACGAAGAAGGACGTATACCCCCTCCCACGGATTGACGACGCCTTGGATCGACTCTACAACGCAAAGTATTCTTCGTCGATGGACCTCAAAACCGGCTACTGGCAAATCGAAGTCGACGAGAGGGACCGGGAGAAGACTGCCTTTATAACACCAGACGGACTGTTCGAGTTCAAGGTCATGCCGTTTGGTCTTTGCTCGGCGCCTGCCACTTTCCAACGTGTCATGGATACAGTACGGGCAGGCTTGAAGTGGCATGCAGACTTGCCTCGGTCTATTTGGACGACGTCGTTGTGTTTGCCTCAAGCTTCGAAGAACACCTGCGGCGCCTTGAAACAGTTCTTCAAGCAATCAAGACCTCTGGACTCACGGTGAAGCCAGAAAAGTGCCGCTTCGCATATGAGGAGCTCTTGTTTTTGGGCCACGTCATCAACAAGTCTGGAGTGCGCCCCGAGCCTCAGAAAACTGCGGCCATCTCCAACTTTCCTCCTCCCGCTGACAAGAAGGCAGTGCATAGATTTCTTGGACTGTGCGCCTATTACAGGCGCTTCGTCAAGGACTTTTCACGGATCGCCGAGCCACTGACGTACCTCACGAAGGCCGACGTCGAGTTCAAGTGGGAGACGCCGCAAGTCGAAGCATTTGAAGAACTGAAGCGACGCCTGCAATCGCCACCAATACTTGCGCATTTCGACGAAAACGCCGATACCGAAGTCCACACCGACGCAAGCAGCGTAGGACTCGGCGCCGTGCTTGTGCAGAGGACTGATGGACTAGAAAGGGTTGTAAGTTACGCTAGCCGGTCGCTATCGAAGGCGGAAGCAAATTATTCCACAACAGAAAAGGAGTGCCTCGCCATCATCTGGGCTACATCAAAGTTTCGCCCCTACCTCTATGGCAGGCCTCTTAAAGTTGTGAGCGACCAGTCGACCACCACGCCTTGTGTTGGCTAGCTAACTTGAAGGATCCGTCAGGTCGCCTCGCACGATGGAGCCTGAGACTTCAAGCATTCGACATCACCGTCGTTTACAAATCCGGGCGAAAGCACGTACGCTGACGCCGATTGTTTGTCTCGCGCCCCCGTCGAACCGCCGCCACAAGACGACCAGGATGACGACACTTTCTTGGGACCCATCAGTGCCGACGAATTCGCCGAACAACAGCGAGCCGACCCGGAACTAAGGAGCCTTGTAGACTACCTGGAAGGCAAGACCGTCATTGTGCCGAAGGTGTTCAGGCGAGGATTGGCGTCGTTCTTCTTGCAAAACGACATTCTCCTAAAGAACTTCTCGCCTCTCCGAGCCAACTACCTCCTCGTGGTACCCTCAGCATTGCGTCCAGAGGTTCTGCAAGCTCTCCATGACGACCCAACGGCTGGATATCTCGGTTTTTCCCGCACTCTCGCGAGGATACATGAAAAATACTACTGGCCTCGCCTCTCTGCCGACGTCGCCCATTACGTAAGGACATGCCGAGACTGTCAGCGACGCAACACACCGCCGACAAGACCAGCCGGACTTCTACAGCCAATCGAGCCACCTCGCCGACCGTTCCAGCAGATCGGGATGGACTTACTGGGGCCTTTTCCGACGTCGACGTGTGGGAATAAATGGATCGTCGTCGCTACGGACTACCTCACCCGCTACGCCGAAACAAAAGCCTTGCCCAAAGGCAGTGCCGCCGAGGTAGCCCGATTCTTCGTTGAGAACATCCTCCTGCGTCACGGTGCCCCAGAAGTCCTCATCACTGACAGAGGCACGGCCTTTACGGCAGAACTAACTCAAGCCATCCTGCGATACAGCCAGACAAGCCATCGCCGTACCACCGCCTACCACCCGCAGACGAATGGCCTCACCGAGCGCCTAAATAAGACCATCGCCGACATGCTGGCAATGTACGTCGACGTCGAACACAAGACGTGGGATGCCATCCTTCCGTACGTGACCTTCGCATACAACACGGCCGTGCAAGAAACGACACACATGGCGCCGTTCAACCTGGTCTACGGAAGGAACCCGGCAACGACGCTTGACGCCATGCTACCGGACGTCGCTGACGAAGAAAATCTCGACGTTGCCACTTATTTGCAGCGTGCCGAAGAAGGTCGACAGCTCGCCCGCCTGCGCATCAAGAACCAGCAGAGGACCGACAGCCGACACTACAATCTTCGACGACGCTACGTCGAGTACCAGCCCGGCTACCGTGTTTGGGTCTGGACTCCGATTCGCCGACGAGGACTTAGCGTGAAACTGTTGCGTCGCTATTTCGGACCATATAAGATAATCCGACGTATTGGCGCACTGGACTATGAGGTCGTGCCAGACGGGATTTCGCAATCACAGCGGCGCCGGGCACGACCTGAAGTCATCCATGTGGTGCGTCTTAAGCCTTTCTACGCGCGCTGACGACGTTATAAGGTACTTTGTTATTTTGTTATTGTTTTTTTTTTTGTTTATTACGCGTGGTTTTGTTTTCGCTTTCGTGTTTGTAGCATCGGGACGATGCTTTTTAAGGGGAGGGTATTGACACGTATACATGTTTATCTTTCACAGGCGGCCGCTTTCTACCGGCTAACAAATGTTAAACGTTATCGCTCGGTGCAGGACGCGCCTGTATAGGAAGTTTCTAGAACGTTATCGATGCTTCTTTCCGTTGCCTGTTTTCACCGACGCTTATGTTATCTGATTGTATGACTAACGCGAATTGTCTAGAACTTTCTGGAAGACCCGCGGGCATCAGGGATTAATCTGGAACCTTCGATGACTCATGGTATATAAGCCGACGCGTTTTGCCGCTGATCAGATTTCGACGACCGCCGACTGTGTTCGCCGCTTTCGTTGTGCTTCGAGTGTAGCTTGCTTTTGTGGGCACAGGTTCGCCCAATAAAGAATTAGTTTCGTCATACACAGTTTTACGACTGTTTACTTCAGCGTCACTACTACGTATGTGACAATATCGTCAAATAATTGCAACGAACGCGAAGAGCACGCGCAACGCAAGGGAAGCTAACCGCCGTGCGCGAGTGGCTGGCTACGGTAAAGGAGGCGTGACGTGTAAACCAAAATACAACAGCGAAAAAGAAAAACTTCCACACACAGGGGGGTCGCAAACCTTATATACCAAGCATCGAAGCGAAAAAAAAAAAAAAAAAATGTCACAGTTTCGCCCTAAGGGCGAAGCAATGAATGCGATAGCAACACAGCAATGTCATGCGAAGTAAGGTGAGCGGCTTTGGTAGCAATATGAATTGTAGTAAACATGAGCTGATTAAGTAAGCAGGTGTGCTGCGGCGTAAGTAGACCGACATGAAGAGAGACTCGATGACCACGAGAAGGCGCGTGTGAAACGGTGGTGTTGATGAGAAGCGCTTCCCGTGGGCAGCGCGTGCGAAGGGACACACCTGTAGCGCCGCACTGCCGATCCGGGCAGCATTACATGTGTAGCGTGCGTTGGAAAATGTGACCCGACTATTACTAACTGAATGAACAAGCGTGGTGTGAGCGCGCACAAACAAACATGAATAGATCACAATGAATGACTGCAGACAACGACTGTGAAAACGCTGGCAGCAAGCGCATATATACGCCGCAGCAGCGGGCGAAGGTACGTGCGGTCTATCGCTTCAACAGAAACTGAGCGGCGAACGCACAGTGCATAAAGGTCAGAGCCGTGTGGGACGAGCGCGGTTGTTGGCAGAGGAAAAGTGCGCCCCCCCCCCCCCCCCCCCCGCTCCCTCCGGCGCTGCCTTCCCGCTTCCTTGCTTGCGCGTGGGAGAGATAAGAGACCGTGCGGTCGAGCGACGAGCGCGGTTGTTGGCACAGTAGAAGTGCCCCCCCTTTCCCCCCCCCCCCCGCTCCCTCCGGCGCTGGCTTCCCGCTTCGTTGCTTGCGCGTGGGAGATTGAGTGCGTTCGCTCTCCGTGATAGCGCGCGTCCCAGCACGCTTCCGCTCGGGCATACGGCGCGCGGTGAAGATTTTATCTATACGGAACCTCACGGCGACGGCTACGGCGACGGGATAAATTCGGTTGAAGTGTCCATATAATTGCTATCGCAATAAAAATAAAAAATAGGGCGTATTTCAAACATACACACGGCGGATTAAATGGGATTGAATTAGGCAACTTGGGGCATGTTCCCGGCGCCATACATTTACGTATTTGACCTTCGACGAGTTAACGGCTATACGTTATAAAGATGTGCAGATGCGAAACCGATAAAAAAAATTCTCATCAAGGCAAAGCACTTGGAAGTGCGCCGCGAGTAACACTATTTATGAACGCAAGCGTAGCTGAGTCTGAGCTCGTGTGATTCAATATGGCGGCGCCAGCGTGGTTGTCTCCACCCTGAACGGCGGCCGCTGGCATCGAAGCACCCTAACTAGAGTGTACAAGATAATGGTCGAGTGGGCCGAACGGCGCTCTCCCGCTGAGGCGCCGCGTGTGGAAAAATTTTGCGAGGGCGCTGCGAGCGAACTGGATTGGGGCGGAGACGCGCTCAGCGGCATATTCAAGGCACTTTCGCTGCGGGCGCCGAGGCCGATTGCGCATAGTACGCTCTTAAAATAGTGCTTTATTTCAACTGCAAATTTATGTTTACACCATCTTGCCAAACATATATATTTGAGGCATGGATTATACAACGCGTCGTCTTCAGTTTTGTTGTCGTTGTCAAGCGCGTCGTCTGCTAGCGAGCGCGCGTTCGCTACGCGGACGCTGGCGGCGCCCAGTTTTTCTCGCAGAACGTCTGTGTAGTACATTTGTTTTTATGTTTTAGTTGCTTTGGTGCACTCATGACTCTTGACGGCGGTGTAAGCCTGCTGCTTACAGTGTACTAGAATAGGGGCAGTGTGCTCACTGCCATATCCCTGCGCCGCGTCGCCGCGGCGCACTCAGTGTCGACTGCTCCGGCGCCCGCCAGAGGCGCTGCCGCCAGTTTCTCCTGAAAACTTCCCTCGCTTGGTATGGAGTACGTTCTGTTGGATCGCGACGTTGACCGTTCTCCCCCAAGGGCTGCAGAAGATAGCGCCAACCTTTCCTTTCTGAAAACTAACCACTTATTATCGACGTTGTCGGCTCTCGACTGCAAGTCCCGCCGGCGTTTTCAGCAGTATCCTCTCTGCTTGCTCTCTGCTTGACGCTTTACTCAATGTGCACTCTTAGTGAGTGAGAATGGCTAGCCGCCGTCGAAAATACTGCTTTGAACCCGAGTGCAGATCTGCCTACAGTCGTGTGAAAGATGCACCAAAGGCGTCTTTGCTCAGCGTTCCACGTGATGAAGAACGGCGAAAGGAATGGGAGAGGAACCTCAACCGCGCAGATAAGACAATAGAGGAATGTTGCGAGTCTGTGATTTACACTTCGAACCGCGATTCATAATTAGGGACCTGTGCACCTTATAAATATAGAATGCAAAGAGGTGTGAATTCCTCGTGACAATTGCCACTGCTATCAGAAAATGCTGTTTCCACGATTCTTCCGAATTTACCACAGTACGTGACGAAGACGACACCGAAGCCCAGGAACGAAAGGGAATGGTGTGAAAGTGACGAAGCAACCGCGAAGCCGAAGCGCACTAGACAGTAGCTATTCGGAATTTTCACCGGCTGCTCCCGTCGCTTCCGGGATCATTCTTTACTTCGTTGTAAATAAACATTGTTAATTATTGCAGAAATGTACACCCGTGAGCAAAAGTATACGGACCAGGGATTGCGCGATAAAGCTGTTTTCTTTTCAACTGCCTGCGAATGCAACGTGAAATTGAGGACTGCAGTCCAATCTTGGCATTGCGAGCTTTAACGTGTACTAGTCAATTCCACTTTATGCATGTTAATTACGAAGAAATTAAGTTTTTTCGGCAACCCTGTGGTCTGTATACTTTTGCTCAGCGGTGTACCTGGTATTTTCATCCTTTCGATTTCATGTCGCATTAACGTTACGAAAGACGTAATACATAAATAACCAGCTAATCAGCTTAAATTGTGCAGCAGTGATACCTAAATATTTAATTTCGTGAATCGATGGGGCAACGTGAAAATGTCTAAGGCGCTGCACGCCTTACCTGCGAAAAAAAAAACTCGATGTGGTGGTTAAATTCGGCGCGGTGGTGCTGGAAACGCGGATGCGCGGTCGTTGTGGCGAAACCACACTGACCATTTTATCGATCAGCTGCAGAACAAACTCGAGTGCCTCTTGCTACCGTGACTGCAGCGGCCGTATCAAGCCTTTAACAGAACAGCATGAATCGCAAGGCTAGTTCATCCGTGCCTCCGGCTAAAAAAAAAATCGCCAACCCTCTGTAGATCAGCCGCAACAATAGTAATTTATTTCACTGAACACTGCGAAGGTGCACCAAAAGAACTTTCGTGCGCTGCACGTCGTGCATTTTATTTTATACGGTGAAAACAGCAAGACGCGATAGCTGTTTTACCGCGACGCGTAGGAAAGTTTCAGGTGACGCTGCGAACCGCGCCACTGTCGGCGGCGACATGAAGTGCGTCAAGCTCTGCCGCGGTGTGAGCGCACTACAACTCTTCTAGTACACTGTACTGCTGCTAGAAGCGATAGCTAATTGCTGCTCGGAGGGCTTAAGATGGTTCTTTTTCTTCAACCTGGTCTCGCGGAACGAAAAGGATAGCACTTTGTCAATGATCGTCGCTTGACCAGCGAAATACAATGGAAGGATTAAGGGCCAGTGGTGGGCGCCCATCGCGGCGACGGTGCCGAGATTAGGCAGAGGCGCAGCTCATGACATGCCAGATTAAAACCGGCATGTGGAGGGGCGATTAGTGCAGCAAGGCGTGACGCGTCAACGACCCTTGCCGGTTGTGGCGCACGGTTCAGAAATTCATTCGGAGACACGCTTTCAAGTGGTGTCAAACGTGACGGACGCGATTACAGTTGACCAGATGTACTTGCGGACCGACTGGCTCTGAGAAATGACGGGGCGGCGCATGACGACGGAAGACCGTTGCCAATCGGCCGTCGCGAAAGGCTTCTTCGAGCAAACATTTACTTAATAGGGGTACGTGCAGGGGCGGATCCAGGTTTTTTCTGAGGGGGGGGGGGGGGGGGGTCAGCTTCTGTCAATGATGATGATGATGATGATGATGATGATGATGATGATAGTAGCCTTCCTGATTTACCGAAATGCACCGTTTCTGCTCACGATAAACCCGCGTTTTATACGGCTAGAGCAACACCTCCAGCCCGCCGTGGTGGCTCAGTCAGCTCAGGTGTTGCGCTGCTGAGCACGAGATCCCGGGATCCAATCCCTGCCGCGGCGGCCGCATTTCGATTCGATGGAGGCGAAATGCAAAAACGCCCGTGTGCTTGCGTTGTAGTGCACGGTAAAGAACACCAGGTTGTCAAACTTAATCCGGAGCCTTCCACTACGGCGTGCCTCATAATCAGAACTGGTTTTGGCACGTAAACCCTCGAAAGATGAAGAAGCCCTATAGCGAAGCCAGATATCGGTTTCTCCGAGCTTATAGGAAAATGACATTACCCAATACAGCCATGTGCTTGGCGGCTGTGCCTGATAATACAGGGTGTTCAAAACTAAGCTTGATGTTTTTCTTAAAATTAGGCACTGGGAGGCACGCGAAGACCACCTGTGCAAATAAGTTATGTGGCCAGGGGGGCACAAAGTGAGATGATAATTATCGCTGTGAGCAGCCGAATTAACTAAAGTTGAACAACTATTTTTTTTTCGACTGCAGTAAGTGGGTATGTTTGTACTGAAAACTTAGAGACAGTCGTGTTTCTACACAGTATCGGTCGGAATAATTATTCTAGCGTGTTCGTGCTCCGAGATATCCGACTCCAAATTTCAATTGTCTTACTGCGCAGAGTTCTCGACTCGACGCACGAGCGGTTTATGCTTTGTGTTGCTGTGGAAGGGAAGCATTTTTAAGATTTTTTAGGGCATTCACATCTTGATGGGTGAAGTGTTGTCATGAGATTTGTGCATGACAACACCAAACTTAAAGCGGCAGTATGTATGAAATATTCGTTAGCATAGCAAAAAGGTTTCTGCTGTTGATGGTGTAGTTGTTGCTTTTGATTCCAATAAAACTTACAATACTTGGAAATCAGCAGTCACTTTATTTGCGTAGCCCAGGCAATGACCATGCCTGGTCGTCTAGTCACCATTACGCACGCGCATTACACTCCGGCTTCTCCGCTCGCGCCATTATCTCGGCATGGCAGCTGCCGCCAGCTTTACAGGCTGCGCGGTCGCGTGTTACGACAGCGGTTACGGGTTCTTCGATTTCTTTTTTTTTTCGCCAGCCGTGAGGCGAAGGGGGACAGTTATTATCTTTGCTAATGCCTCCGCCGCGTTGTCAGACTAAACGCCGCACTCAACAGCCGCGTCACATCATGGAGAAGCTTTGCGCCAATCCTCACTCTCTTGCATGCGTAATCATGCGAACGACAATTAAAATTTGGAGTTGGATATCTCGGAGCATAGACATTCTAGAAGAATTCTTCCAAGTGAAACTGTGTAGAAACACGACTGCCTCTAACTTTTGAATACAAACATACAAACTTACTGCAGTCATGAATAGTTAATTATTCAATCTTAGGTAATTCGGCTGCTGACAGCGATAATTATCATCTCACTTTGTGTCCCCCTGGCCACATAACTTATTTGAGCAGGTGCTCTTTCCGTGCCTCCCAGTGCCTAATTTTAAGAAAACCATAAAGCTTAATTTTGAACACCCGGTATGTCTAGCCTGTATTGTTTCTTAAAATAAAATTTGGGATGATCTGTCGCAGGTTTGTTATGCATGCGTTAGCACGGGTCCGTCTTTGGAGTTCTGTTGGGACACCTTGATTTCCTTAAAAAGATTCTTGTGTTCGGCTGAGACACCTTCGTTTGCTTTGGAGCTCCGACGCGGCAACCACTACGCTGGTTGTTTACGATATGCGGATCACCGTATGAAGAAGAGTCACGACGCCACCTGCAAGAACGATGTGACCTAGTAGCCGAGAGCGCGAGCCAGCGTCTTCATGTTTTGTTTCCCACGCGACGTCATCCTTTTACACAAGGCGCGCATCTGCTCCCGTTTCTCTAACCACGCGACGCCATCCTAGGCCCGCGTGCTGGCGTTGGCCGCTGACATCACGCTCCCCCACTTCGCAGCCGCTCCGCTGCTCGAGGCTTCGCCCCGCTCCGCGAGAACGGCCACTCAGGTAAACGGATCCGGCGGCTTTGAGCCTCCTATGCTTAATGTACGACAATAAAACTGCGAAGTTATAATGAAAAACTTGTAGCGTACGAACGGTACTGTGCTCGTACTGGATATTGTCAACGTGTAACTGTGATCACACAGCCCGCCGAGGTGGCCCAGTCAGCTAAGGCGTTGTGCTGCTGAGCACGAAATTGCGGGATCGAATCCCGGCCGCGGCGGGCCGCATTTCGATGGAGGCGAAATGCAAAAACGCCCGTGTGCTTGCGTTGGAGTGCACGTTAAAGAACCCCAGGTGGTCAAAATTAATTCAGAGCCCTCCACTACGGCGGGCCTCATAATCAGGACTTGTTTTCGCACGTAAAACCACAGAAAGAAGAAGAAGAACCTGGGATCACACTGAGTGCTACAGTTAAAAAAAAGTTGCCTATGCGTAGTTCTTAGTTTAGCTCTTAGTTTCAATGTTATTATTTATATATGAACACTTCAGCGAGAGATCTCTTTCATTAAGGAGGTTGGTCGCGGAACCGATGACAGCCAATGAGGCAACCGATGACACCTCAATGGGGAACAGAGTTGATCAGGCGCGAAGGCGCTCGCGCGGACATCTGCGTGCTTGGCAAAAGGGACGTCCCTCGTTCATTCGACGCCACCGAAGGGACGAGTAAGGCACGGCCGGCGCCAGGAGGTCCAAGGTGTTCATGAGAAAAAATAACTACGGCAACTTCGCCACACCACACCCCTACGGAATACAACTAAGCTTGTGAGCGATCTAGCTTTACTTCTACATGGCTGATACCACTGGTCTCGCGAAAAATAATTTTGAAGAATGCTGGTGGCCGTATTTTTTTTTTTTTTTTTTTTGCGACAGGGCCATCCACCATGTCAGCGAGGGGGCGATGCAGAAGTTTGAGGGGGGGTCAGGACATCCGGACATCCCCCCTGGATCCGCGCCTGGGTACGTGAGCCCAAAGTGTCGGTCGCCTTGTTTCATTGACGTATGCCCGCAGCTACTGCGCTATCAGTTTTTCTAGTAAGTGCGAGCGGGGAAGGGGTCACACCAAATGTCGAGCACTTTGGCTTGCAGGTGCTGCCTGCTTGTTAGGATTTTATTGAGCCCATTGTGCTGGGCGCTGTGGCGTGGCCAGGGAGCGCGCGTGCTATGGACCTGTCACCCCCCCCCCCCCCCCCCTTTTCTTGGAACGTTGTTATTTGTATGTTGTTTTGGGGGATAGTGAGAAAGATACCGTAAAAGGCGGTAGAGGAAAGGGCGCTTGGAAGAAGCGCAATGCTGGAAGCGCCGGCACAGGATTCGTGATTGGTGCGTCGGCGGACCACTCACAGCCACTCCGTGGCAATTGGGTGGTAAATGCTTGGGGCGGGGCACCGGAGGGTAGAAAACTTGGCCCCGTTGCCCCGTCCAAGCGTTCTGGACAAACTTCGGTGCTATGCACCATCGACTATGTCGATATAGGGTCGCCCTATGTATACCAGTTCCGTCTTATATGTGTACTTGTGACTTCATGTAAAGTCTTGTAAATAATTGTAAATAGAAAGTTTTTCTTTTCTCTCGTCATCTGTGTCTACTTCGATCAAGCAGAAGCATCCAGCGAACCAGTCACCGCTATCGTTAGCGGCAGTATACATCCTCTACTTTCGTAAACCGGCTCTGGCGGTGCGTCTCGGACGCCCAAGTGGAGGAGTAGAACCAAGAACTTGAACTTTGCTGGCGGGTACCAAAGGTAGTTTCAGTCAAGTGAACCATTGTTTTTAACACTGTCTTCTAAAAGCAACTGGCATCTCTGCAACATGAAGCTACGTACGAAAATTTTATTATTGATAGCGTGTCATTTTACGCACGCTTCTTGTCGGTGGATATTGATCAGGAACAATGATCGAAGAAAACAATATTAAAGTGAAATAAACCAGGTTTATTAGCTGCGTGGCGCGAAGAATGACCGATGTATTTCTACGTAATTAAATCAAAGGGTACATTGAGAATGGTACAAATGGTACAGTGAGAACTCCCGACCGTGCACGTTTGCATACGAAACACACGTATTAGTGAATACTGCACATAAAACTCTCATTCGCCGAAATAATATTCATAGCAGGCAATTAAAACTATATATATATATATATATATATATATATATATATATATATCCTATATGTATATATATCCCTTGAAAAAGGTCGGTCCACCGACCGAAACTGTTGGGTAAATAATAAACCTAAGATAACCGCGAAGTTGTGCTTCTGATATATATATATATATATATATATATATATTATATATATATATGTGTGTGTGTGTGTGTGTGTGTGTGTGTGTGTGTGTGTGTGTGTGTGTGTGTGTGAAAGTGTTATTGATATGCTGTACGACGCCGAACAGACCGATGCAAGTGCGGACTGTTATTCCGAATGATTGTGCTGCCGGAGAGTTGTGGCTGTTGCGCAGAGGCGCAGTTCCTGAGAAAATTAACGCAGGGGTATTAACAAGTCCGGCTAATAAGCTGCTAATAAGCCCTGCTAATAAGTGTAATAAGCTGTCATTCAATATAAATGCCCCGTTTTGGGGCAGCCTGTAAATCTGCTAACTTGATTCAGGCAAGGAAAACTTTTTTTTTTTTTTTTTTTTTTTTTTTTGACAGTCTCACCAGCTTTGCAACCCATTAAAACTGGGTGCCCCATGTGGTACCACACTTATCTTCTTGAACGAACGCAGCAGATCTACACATACCTGTACGTGTATGTGAGGTATGCCGTTTCTCTAATTGCTTCATTATTGTCGTTATGATAGTGCGTCGAATAACTGAAAGCAGCCGTTTATAATATACAAGCTGCTTATATAGTTGAGCGGACAGACATTTGGGAATGGCATTACATTTATGTATGAAATATAGGTTAAGCGTAACATGTTTTTCTCGAAAATCAGACTCGAGAATAATTTATTTTGTGTACACTCCTAGCAAAAAGACGAAGAACGCAGCCACCTGTCCTTTTTTTTTTTTTTTTTTTTTTTTTTTTTTTTTTTTAGTTCAATCAAATTTGTGGGTTTTACGTGGCAAAACCACGATACGATATGAGTATGAGGCACCCGGTTTAGATTTCCCCACCTGGGGCTTTTTAACGTGCACCTAAATAAAAGTACACGAGTGTTTTCCATTTGTTCCATCGAATTCCGCGACGGTATGGAACCCGCGAGCTCCAGTTTAGCAACGCAATCGCCGTATATCCACTATACCGGGTGTTCGAAATTAAGGTTTAGGGGATTTTTAAAAATCTCCTGTGGCAGTTAGCACAATTCTCATTGATGAGCTGGGTTATTCGAAGAGGCGGACATTAGTAGCACGAGAATCGAAACACCTATTCAACTTATTAACAAAATTGATTAATGAACTTCTTAGTTAATTACTTTACGACACATTGCAATTTACGAATTGTAGCCGGTGAGGTTGCAAAACGCATCCACTTGAAATGAATTTCCAGAATGACACCAGAATGACACCGACCGCGATAAATGACCCCGTACCCATTACTCCGCATTCTGTTACGCGAGTAAGGCGGAAACTTGAATAGAATGTTGCGCTGCAGTTTTTTTTTTTTTTTTTCCAATAACGATGCTTCCCGTAAATCTGAGTACCCGCCGCGGGGGCTCAGTTAGCTAAGGCGTTGCGCTGCTGAGGACGAGTTCGCGGAATCGAATCCCGGCCGCGGCGGCCGTATTTCGATGGAGGCGAAATGCAAGAAGCCCGTGTGCTTGCGTTGTAGTGGACGTTAATGAACCCCAGGTGGTCAAAATTAATCCGGAGCCCTGCACTACGGCGTGCCTTATAATCAGAACTGGTTTTGGCACGTAAAAAACCCCAAAAGAAGAACGAAATCTGAGTACAAGGTGCCGGATGGGGCAGATATGCTTTACTTGTTGAAGCGGCAAGCAGGAAGGTTACATATGTTTCTCCGTTTGCGTTCCGCAAGACCTACTGATGGAAAACTATATGCGGAACAATACACACGAGAGATACATGCTGCTTGAAGAACGAGAAATATTTGTTCTCCAAAGGGAACCGTACAATACATAGTAGAATGAAGCCGACACTGCGGCCGCAATGCACGGCAATCACCGAGCGGCATTAAAAAATAAAATGAAGAGAAGAAAGGCATTTGTTCTTAAGACATATATACATGTCATATTTCGATTAATGACACCCATTTGAGAGGTCTGAACGCAAATACCACAGCGCGCGAACTAGTGCGATTGACCCTGCCGAGCAGTATCGCCAGCAGTTTCGAACGGCGCGACCTTGATGCGGCCCAATCCAGTTCGATCGCAGCGCCGCCACAGTATTTTCCACGTCGGGCGCCTCACTGCAAAGCATGCGCCGCCCCAGCCGCTCGTCCCCACTCGACCATATTCTAGTACCACTCTACCCTAACTACGGCATCTAGCCACCGTACCCTAACTACAGCTACAAGACATGGTTATGGGTCACTGTATAAATTGTTTAAATAGTGCGGAGTATTTAATCAGTGAATGGCGAAAGAGGTAACTGCAACTAAAATTTGTCCTCCGCTGCGATCATACTATCAGCAATGTACTGCGGTCGTTTTTTTCCGCGTGTTTCTTTTCCAGCGCGGAGGGCGAACGCAGGCGGCGCAAAATGTCGCCGGAGGCCACGTGACCAACGCAGCCGAATCTGGCGGAACGGTGCGCGACTGGTGTCGTTCGCGCCGTGCCGGTTTTGCTTGAGGAAGACAGCGTCGGCAGGCTTCGCATCGCGCCCTTTGTGCGAACGGTTGAACGCACCATGAACGACAGATGAACATGGCGCCGGCTCAGTCGGCGATGGCCGATCGTTGGAACGCCAACGCCGCTGCCGCAGAGTCCAGGGGCCTGCCCGCCCGCGACAGTCCACAGCCACCGAAAGGCCGTTGGGAGCGCCCACGCGGAGCGATGGCCGCGGCGATGGAGCCCGGTGCTGGAGCAGCTCTCGTACTTGCGCGGCCCCACCAGCGGCCTCGGAGACACGCACCGTCGAGCCAAAAAAGTTCACCGGTCGGTGCCGCCTGTTCGTGGGAAACCTGCCGAACAACTTTACCGAGGAACAGTTCCGCAAGCTCTTCGAGAACTATGGCGAAGTCGCCGAGATATTCCTTAACACCGCCAAGGGCTTCGGCTTCGTCAAGCTGGTATGTTAAAAATGGCGTCCAACGGCGTGCTTCGACTTTGTGCCGTCAGAAGAAGCGTGTGATTATTGTGCGCGCTAAGTCGAGCCCGAACGGTACTGCCATGGCGCTGTCTCCATGAAGCGTTGCGAAATGCACAGCTTTCAATGGGGCACAACGCTTACTAAGATCGGTACTACCGAACAGTGTTGTGCGGCTGACGGGACCTGTCTTGGCGTGAAACTGACAGAACACTCGTGGGTTGTGACAGCTACGTTTAAGTATCGCGGGCATATCCTGAAAGGCAGTCGGCATGGAAGAGGACGAGTGCGACGTGATATATGCAAACGCTTTTCATACCTAGCTATGCAGAAAAGCTTGCTAAGCAAGAAGTGCTGTAGGATAGAAATAATTAATTTCTGCCGTCAACGTAACCCGTGATGTTGCACTCGGGCGAATAAATTGCGCCATTCATTGCACTGTCGGGCGCCTGCAACTATTAACGGCACAGACATGACATCGCTGCTTCAGTGTCTGGTGCTATTTCGTTTATTTGTAAATTGCGTAATGTATCTTGATGGGGCCATAGTGCGCCAAGCCAGCAACACCTTTTTGTGCCAAATATGTTTCCGAAAGCACCAATGGTAGTTATAATGTACTTAGTTTGCAACTTGTGTCCTGGCTAAACTTTGCTTTTGTGCATGCAGCCTGTTAAGGATATGTCACGCGAATTGGGTTCTTTTGCTCCCTTTTCTTCTATGTGTCATTTTGTTGCCAACTTAAACGAGCGCTGACATGACAATTTCAGTTTATCATTTCTCTTGCTTAAAATGAACCCTTTAAACTAAGGAAAACTACACACAAAATTTCAGGAGTGCCTTAAATAATTACTTTATACGTATCGACAAACTGGTTTTGGTAACCAGAAGGTTAATGCGTCATGATACTTTCCTCACTCCGTTTCTGCAATTGCAGTGGCTGCCACACAAAGCATAGCCAGTATAAATGCATGCTGCTCTCTTGTTAGCCTTTTTTAGCAGCATCGCCTTACCTAGTCTCTTTAATGAAATCTAGGGTTTGACGAAAACTGTCTGGTCCGGGATGATCATGGCACAGTATAACTGACACAGATCACAGAAATAAAGGCTGTGAATAAGGCACCCTTACGAGAGCCAAAACATGCTTTATTTCCTTGAAACGGTTGTTTCTTTGGTTGTTGCCCGGTTATACTGTCTTTTGAACGTGTTGATAAATTTGGCTCGTCATGATGTTATGCTGATGCCAGTTCCGGTGCGTTGAGGCCACCATAGCATAAAATTAAATTTTACGCAAGCCTCATATTTGCCCACTGTCATCCTTTAATGTGAGAGGTTGCAGTAGAATTTCTGCAGATTGGAAAACGTGTTGATACTCTACTTCGATTAATTTCATGTCATGATGTATCCCTTTCATTTTCTACAGAAACTATATATGTAGGGCTGGTGACAAACTTGAAAAGGAGGCATGGACAGAAAATGAAATGAATAGGATTGGGATGTGAAACCTTGCCCACATGTATTCCTAGCCTTGGCACCGCTGAGGCCATTGGTCAGGTCAAGCTAAGTGTGGCAGTTCTCACCGGATCAGTGACGCTAAGCAGCACTGGGCTTTTTCAGTTCTTGGGAGGGAGACCACCGGGCTCATTTCTTGCTTTAGAAAGCTAGACGATTGCAGTGTAGGGGAGGTGCCGCACACTATCATGGCACTTGCTACTGTTCTACCTGTTCTTATGGAATTAGTTCGTCATGCGCCTTGCTCATGTCTATCTGTTTCTTTCGATTTTGTTCAGAGCTTTGTCAACCCTTGGTGCATTCTGGTCCATGCTGCCTTCGAGATGCTACTACCTGCATGATATTCAATATGAACCAGAGTCTGCACAAGATAACCAGCTCACTTCTTACATTCAACCTTATCTCTTGTACTTCATGCAGGATACCCGCAGAATGCTGAAGCAGCTAAAGCTGCTTGGATTTTATGCCAATGCAGCAGAAACCACTACGTGTGCGCTTTGCGACCCATGCGGCTCTGCCTCAGAGTGAAGAACTTCAGCCAGTGGGTGACCAATGAGCTCCTGAGCTAGCCTTCTCAGTCTTCGGAGAGGTTGAAAGAGCTGTGGTCATTGTAGACGATCGTGGTCGCTCTGTGGGCGAGGGCATCGTCGAGTTCTCGCGCAAGCAGGCAGCCCCAACAGGCACTGAAGCGCTGTTCTGAGGAGTGCTTTATCCTGACAAGGTTAGTGGTCCGTGGAAGAATACTCAACTACTCTGTCATTTTTCACAGATGTACAGTTCTGGCTGCAGTGATCAAAGAGATAAGCAATTTATTGAGCCTTGTTGTGATGATGTGCAGCATTTTGAAGCGAAAGAGTCAAATGGTTCATTGAGCAAAAAAAGTCGGCGTCTGTAGTCTGTAGCAGAGAAATGGCACCCAAAGTCCCATTGGCTGCGACACCATGTCACGAACGCGTCTCGACGGAGCAGAGCGGGCCAAAGGGAACATCTCCTGCTGCGCTATATGGGCGAGGTGTTGCGTGAGGGCATTGCCACGTCACCACGTCACCCTCGCTCTCAGAAGCCAACCTGCGGTGCCTGAGCCAGTACCACAAGCTGCTGCTGCTAAAGCCCCCTATATATAAAAAGTAGCGTCACGCTTTGAAGAATGCCGCCGCCTCCCGCGCACACCCTGTCCGAGGCCGACGCCCGCGTCGGTATTGGCCTAATGGCATCACGTGGACCGTCGCGCCGCCGGGTGCTGGCTGCGTTTGTTTACGATCACGCTCCATCGCCATTTTTGCCCGAGAAGCGTCTACCGACTCCGAGGAGCACAACGATAGCGGCGAACACAGTCGGCGATCGTCGAATCTGATCACGGCGAAGATAAACAAAGTGCACGTGTTTCAAGCGGTGTAGGCGGCGCAACGGTCGAAAAAGAATGCGAAAGAGAGGAGAAACGAGGAGGAGAGTGTCGCTACTTTTTATATATAGGGCTTTAGCTGCTGCTGCTTGCTGTCACGGTCAGCACGCACTGCTATTAACCTGCCGGCGTTGGTGGCCGCTGCTGCTTCCTCAATCTCATGTTGCGCAGGATGTCAGTGGCATGCCCGTTGGCACCGCAGGCTGCTGCTGCTTGCTGGCATGTACCGCTATGGCACATTACTCGCACAAAACTCGGACCGCTCAGTGGCGTTTTATTGGCATTAAATGCTTTAGCATTTAAGTAGTACTTACGTGTCCTCGGCTGTTTTTCTTTCAATAATTACAAACCTGCAAGATGGAGGAAGTTTCATGAAAGAAAATAGTCATCATGATTTTGACAATATTGTACAAATGTGTTGAATCGTTCGGGTAGGTCCTTCTGATCATTAATGATGCATTTAAGCGCTCTGCGCAAAGCGTGTACTTTATTATAAAGCTTTAGAAATGTGCATCGCTACCATTGCAGCGGCGCCACTCCTCTGAGTTTCAGCGTCCCCTTATAAGTGACTTAGCACAATTGATGCCAGTTGGGCGAGCAATCTGATTGGCTACCCAGGTTGCGTCATTGATAATTTTTCCAACTTTATGGTGGAACAAATGTTGTTCATAATAGTTGGAATGTTGAACGTTAACTTTTTCTATAAAAAAAGAGAGAGAAAGAGAAAACACAACGAAAATTTATCACTACACTCAAGCACTTCCGGCATACAGCAAGTGCCATCTGCTTGTGTTACACTTGCGCCGTGCTGACGTGAGCTGCGCGGTCAGTGTTGGTCTCGAGCTTTCTTTTCGCGAGCACCATGGTTTGCCCTTGTGTTGTGGGCTGCAAATCTAGCAATCGGCAACATGTCAAGAGTGACATCGTGTTCCTCGGCAAGACAGCAGACGAGTTGAGTGGCTGCAGTGCATCAGCCTGTCAGTATCTGATTGGCACCAGCATCTACGGCGTTGTGCCCGTCACTTCACATGGGAGAATTACTATCACAATAGATAGTTTTAGCCTGTCTGCATTCCGGTAAACGCAGGTGGACTGGGTCTTTTGCCAGATAGGCGAGGCACAAATGTGAGTGGCCGCAGGGTGCATTAAATGTTTAATTTACACTTGGCTACAGCAATATTAGCTCTGTGTTTAGCTGGTTAAGCTCTACACCACAATTGTATTGTGGCTATGGTGTTGCGCTGCTACGCACGAGGTCCCGGGATCAAATCCTGGTCATGAGGGCCGCATTTCGATAAGGGTGTGAAATGCAAAAACACTTGTGTACTTAAATATAGGTGCATGTTAAAAACCCGCCGGGTGGCTCAGTCAGCTAAGGCGTTGCGCTGCTGAGCAAGAGATCGCGGGATCGAATCCCGGCCGCGGCAGCCGCATTACGATGGAGGCGAAATGCAAAAAGCCCGTGTGCTTGCGTTGTAGTGCACGTTAAGAAACCCAGGTGGTCAAAATTAATCCGGAGTCCTCCACTACGGTGTGCCTCATAATCAGATTGTGGTAGAGTCCTCCACTACGGTGTGCCTCATAATCAGATTGTGGTATTGGCACGTAACACCCCATCATTTAATGTTTTTTTTTTCTGCACCACCGGGAGACTGCACCAAGGAGGCTGTTTACGTTTACGCTAAAGCCCCTTCATCAGAGCAGGGCTAGTACGGAGCGGCTTTAGTTCATGCCTCCATCCATACATTGAAAAGCCCAGCTTGCCTGCATTTACCGGAATACTAGACATGCTCAGTGCTGCGACAGAACGCTTGGATAGCTGGGGATCGATGGCCAGGCGACTAGCGAAGAGGTTGGAGAGGCTTCGCGCGCTGGCTCCAAGGCCGGAAGTAGAGGACACAACATCGCATTGTGACACTGAGCCAGTGAAGGCGAAGCTTAGCCCCGATCACTCGGCAAACCAATTAAGGAAAAAGCATGGCTAAGGAGGAGGGTAACTTGTAATTATCTGTAGCTCTCTTAATACCAGATGCTTCACTTAAATTGCGGCATGAATGTTTTATTGTAGCTGTACTGTACGCCTCTACATAATTTGTCTGAACCGTTTCAGGCACCCTTTAAATTTAATAACAAATTTTAACATAGTCATTGTAATGCTCCTTGAAATACCAAACCCATTCACTTTTTATCTCATTACAGTCAAACCCACTTTAATAGTATTCAAGTGCTACGAAAATTCCATTGTTATAACCGATAATTGTTATAACCGGCTGTGTGAACAAAATCGAAAGGGGGATGGCAGAGCTGTTGTGACAAAACTATAGTGCGCCTCTCCACCACCTTCCTCCATCCGACTGCCGATTGAGTTGACTCGTTTAACTCCTATCGCGTGTAACAAGCCATGGCTGTCGGCTTTCAAGAATGGCACTGCTATAACAACTGCAAAGGAGGGTCACGAGCGTCAAGTGACATGCGAGCTCCGCCTAGGTGTCGCTTTGGTGGCCTCAATAGTGGCCTTTTAAAAAATGCGAGAAGGTTGCTGCGGCAGTCTCTCAGCTTAAGAAATCCAGAAGAAACGCTGGGGCGAGATCGCCGCTAGCAGCTCGCCACGCACTTCTCACGGGCTTGCCCGAGAAAACCCCATGTCTGTCAGCCTTGCTTGCTTGACGCGATCGCAGCTTGCCAACATCCTTATCTCGCCAAGGTCCCTTGCAAAAACGAAGCCCTGGAGGGACTGACTCATCTGCAGCGCCTCCTGCGAGGACAACGTTGAGGCAGCCTGTCCTACCGCATCATTGCTGCTGTCGTCACTGTCGCCGTCGCTATCTGATGTGAGCACGTTCGTGATGATTGCCTCATCGGTTAGAAGCACTTCGTTTCCAAATCTATAGCAGTGTGCTTTCTTTTGAATGGCAACGTCGTGCATTGCCGATGATCAGCAGGCGAATCGGCCATCTTCCGTTTCGACGGCGAGTCAAACGAGGCTGCGAAACGGGCGAAACCCTGTGGCCTGGAACAACTTCAATGCATCCGACAAAGACGAGCGCGACCGACTTTATCCGTTGGCAGAAATGCGCAGCAGGAGCAGCGCCCCGCGCTGTCTTGCTGTCAGCACAGTTGGCACAATCCATTCTTGTTTTGGAGAGGGGCGCTGCGCAGATCTATGGGCGCAGCGCATTTGTATCAGGGGGTAAGGGCGACGGGAGAGAGGCGCATGAGGCTGGCGGTACGTAGAAGGCTGGAAAAGAGCGTGCGGTGACGTGCAGTGGCCCAAATTTCTTATTTTATTTTTTATTTTCAAGGATTCCGCATTCCATTCTCTTTCGGCACGGACACCCAGTAGCCAGACTTCGTTGTTATAACCGATAATGTGGCATGGGGGCATTGTAGTAAGCGGGTTATTTCACCATAGAAAACATGCAAAAGTGACGGTGCAGCAGCTTTTCATTGTTATAACCGATATATTGTTAAATATGTTATCGTTATAAGTGGTTCGACTGTATAGCAAAGCAAATTTTCTTTAAGTGAATATAACAAACCTTTTTCTTTAGTTTACAACAAAGTTTAATTGTTCATTTTACGCCTTTTAAGGCGGAATCTGCCAGTATGTGACGTTTCTAGTAACTTGCCTGATGCAGCAGTTCAATATTACCACGCACTGGAGGCTCCTTGGGCACGTGCCAAACTGGCTGCGCTTCTGAGGCAGTTGCCACTGTATTGCCACACACTGCTCCTGCCACTTAAGGGGCCCCTCACCAGGCCACATAATTTCGGTTATACACTGGAAGTTATGTGACCTCTAGGGAGTGTTCTATTGCAAAAATTTTAAAAATTGGTTCATTAATAGCCGAAATAGAAATGTTTCGCTGCTGCGAACCCATGATTTCAGGAGGCGAGCTTCACCGCCAACATGCACACTCTCTCCACTTGCGCCGTCTAGCCTCCACAAGTGAAATGCGTTCCCTGCATTCTCCCATACTGGAGCTTGAGCATGTGATGCATACCTCACAGGACCAGCCTTTTTTTTTTTCTCTCTCTCTCTCTTGCTGCTGGCGCACATCCACTGACAGTGTTGCGTGCAAGCTGTTGCGTTTGTCTCGTTACTCGCAGCACACGGTTTCGCGCTGCCTTGAATAATCCTTGAAGACGCGTGTCACTGGGACTGACGTTACAGCATAGACATGTACGTAGGTGCACTTGCACATATACATTAACCCTCCGTGTTTAGCGCGGCGCCTGCGAGGTCAGACAGCTTTTAGTTTAAATTTCAGCTCTTTCCGCGGCGTGTAGCGATGTAAATCTTTGCAGACACGATCGTGAGCGCGCATTGTGCACTGCGCTTGTCTGCTCAAAATGCTCAGACCTGGTGAGGGGCTCTTTAACCCTTTCAGGGTCAATGCCGTACATGTACGTCCTCCGCGAACACCTTCAAAATGGTCAATGACGTACATGTACGTTATCACTTGTACATTTAAAAAGCGCCTCTTTCAATCATTTCTTTCACTTGGCATGTGCTGCCACTCGACAAAAACATGGAATTTTTTACTTGCGCCAATTCCTCTCTGTTTTCTTTTTTTTAATGGAAACGGCGCGTCAGCTATCGCTTGTCCATCCGGGCGCGCGCGCGGCGCCAGCGGCAAGTTACGGTTTTCTCCTGCGACTGATCCCGCTTGTTGCATGCGCTAAACTGATGGCTATCTGGTTTCAAATCTATCAAAGGGTGACCGCTTGTTACTCGGATCGTTTATTGCCCACCGCAGCGCGATTACACCTGTTCCCAGGCAGGTTCGTATATACACAAACGATGCTGCCGTTCTTGCGTTTCCTTTTTTGGAGACCACAAAAGCTCTATCGCACCTTCTTGGCGATAAGACGAAGGCTTCACACTTGTTTCGGTTTCCGGACGTGTGCACAACCATTTTTCAATGCGCTTATCTTCTTATTCATGAATAAACATTGTGTATTTTACAACACAAACAATTTTTTCCTTACTTTACTGTCTCTGTAAAAAAATTTGCGACCATATTTTTTCGAAATAGGTTCTTTCGGAGAATTTAAATCAGCAATAAAAAAAATCGACCCTGGGGGGTCACATTTGGGAAAAAAAATTCGACCCTCAAAGGGTTAAAAATAATGTGGGAAAGCTGATTTCAGGAAACAGGCCACTATTTTGCAACACGTTTTTATAGCTAAAACATCGGGTGCGCGTTACATTATTGCTTTGTTTAGGAGGTTTAATGTAATTTCTTCGTTAGTTTTCTACTTTGAACACACAGAAAGTGGGCGCGCATTTATTCAGGGTGTGTTGGGAAATTTTGTATACATCTTGTTTAATTTGACCTGGCAAATAATTAGATCGATTTCGCTGGTCCCGTCAAGGCCCAATTGATAGAAGTTGACTGTATTCTGCTTTGGTAGTTTTACAGATTTACACATTTGACTACTTCCATTCCTTGTCTTTCTCTGCCTGCACTAGGCAGTTGTTTCATTATAAATCAATGTGTATGCACATATTGCAGGCTCATATATTCTTGTCACAAATTTTGCTTGCTTAGGGCTTTTGCATCTATTTGGATTTTTGAGCTTGTGGCATGGGACTGATGGTATAGAGCACTCAATCCTGCACAGCATGTATGCCAAAATAAGAGTCCTGTCTATACAACAACAAAAAATCTTGATGTTCACAGTGCAGGACAGTTCCATGTTGCCGACCAGATAGTATTCTATAAAGCGTGTTGACTGCTAAGCTTGTAGCACATGCCTCGTTGAAGGCCCTTTCCCCAGGTTTGGCCATCTTAAAACAGACAAGCACAGTACATACTTGATGATCATTTCTGCAAAGTATTGCAGTGCTGTGACACTAACTTTGGTAAATCGTCCAATGCGCAACGGCGCCGTCGGAAATGTACTGCGCGGAACAGATGGGAGAAAGAAAACAAGAAGCGGTGCTCGTCAAGTGAACCCGGCGCGATCCCTCGGCTTCGATAGTGGAAGAAGGCGGGATGGAACATTGTTTGCAGACACTACTGAGGGGAAAGAGTCTCTTTAGGCAGTTGCGCTTGCCTCCTGGTGGTATGGTAACAGGGCACTCAGTTTCTCCATCTTCATCAATAATAAGCTGATTTGAAAAATTATTTGGTAAAACTATCCCTAGACATGACGTCTTCCAGTGTATAACTAAAACTTGCAATGGGCCTGGGGAAGGGGCCATTTAAAGAGGCACTAAAGGCAAGTATTAAGTTAAGCTGAAGTCAACTTGCTCGAGAACATCTAAGGTGTAAAAAAAATTGGGAACAGTGCTTTGGTAATCGAGAATTGAGGTGAATGCGGGACACGATTTGAGATTCTTGTAGGACATTCAAGTACTAACTAGGCCGATGACATAGGCACCCCTTATTATAATTCTGTCACCAGTACTCAACCACTCGTAATAAAAAGATTATTGCATTGCATTATAAAACGGAAGAAAAATGCTACTTGTTCAGTTCTATTCAATTTCTAATAGAAAGAACTGATTGATGTTACTCTTGACAATGATGTTGAAGGTCAAAAGGTTTAATTTTTGCTTGACTCTTCGCCGCCAGCACTATCACATTTCAATAGTTTCATTATCGCGTAGAGCTGTGCTGGTTTTGCTGGCTCGTGAAAATTGCAGAGACTGCAAGTAGCAGAGAATGCCAAGTCTATATTATGTCGCGGGATGGCCAAACGATCCACGCCACTTGACCAAAAGCAGCTGCAGTGACGAATCCAACGCCTCTCTTGGCTCATTTTCTCTATGGCCGCGTGTTTACGTTTTGCACTAAAAGCCACAGCGCCATCTGTCAGCTGCCGTTTTACTCACTGACGGCAGTGAAGGGCGGTGATGAGGTATGTATGCAGTGTCACTCCTCCCCTCTCAATTGCGGGTGATTTTAACTGCATTAAAGGCATGCGGGCCCTTCAGACACAATTTTCATTAAACTAAGTCTTTTTTTCACAATGAAACAAGCGCTGCGAGGTGTCTGGAATGGCATTTTAACAGTCCACATTGACTTAGTATTTGCCTTGATGTCTCTTCAAAGTGGTGAGACCGTGTGGTCAAAAATAAAGATTTTCTTGTTTTGCCTTCCTTTGATAGTGTATTTCTGCAGCTTTCAAAAAATATAAAACACTTGGTACACACGTCTGACATACTTATGTCAATTTTTGTTGTTGCATCAACCTAAAGTGACGCAACAAGTGACGCCTTGCCATGTTGTCGATTTCGTATGGAGCTTTCATCATAGAAAAACAACTTGTGTTTGATTCAAGTTCTAGTCTCGTGGCTTATTTCCTATGTAGTGCATCTAGGTAGGTCTCTGTCATTCTCGTGCACTTTTTGTTTATGGTGCGCGCACTCTCAGATTAGCTGGGCCTGTCAAAGACCAATTTCATGCCCTTTTAGTGCTGCTGATGGCGAAAACGCAAAGACTGACACAAGTTTTATGCCAACTGCTGCAATTCAAGCGTGCTTTTAAAGTACCTAAGGGTCACTTCTGGCCGAACATTTGTGTGCTTCCATGTGCATGCTACCGATGGACTCACACCGGGCAGGAAAAGCCAATTCAAATTAAAAGCTGAAGCAAAGCAGCAATGAAAGGGCTTCAGAAACAAAAAAATGCTACAGCAATGTTCACCACGAAAAAGTCTATAATCCAGGGATGTTTTGATATATCAAGCAGTTTGAAGCGCATTTTTCTCAGAATGCGATTTTAGGACACTTTTGTATCTTTTTCTTAAGAACTGCTTGGTGTATGTGAAACTAAACTTTGTGAACAATTGAGTTATTGCCTTGTACAAATGGGGGAACTAAAACCATTATCCACACCCAATGGTAGTCTAGTAAACAAATAAAAACCATGTCGTAGTGGCTGTTGCACTATGTAAAAAAAAAAAAGTTGTTGCCCTAATATTTTACATATCTACATTGCTCTAGTTCTAGTCGTGTAGTGCACCATTGTCCTTCGTTTTGCAATATTTGAAAGCTCTGTGACTGATAGTTTTGACAAAAAAAGCATTGGACAAAAACTAAAATAACTGACATGATTTTTTAAAGATTCTTGAAGTTTATGGACAGTCCAACTCTCATACTGTATAAAGAATTTAAAAGCACCAAATTCATGACTTCTCTTATTGCGATTCTTCCATGCCACCTGTCAGTCTCAGCCCACCTTACCACTGTTCTATACTTCCATGGTGGCCAGCACCCCTCGTCCTGTGGTGGTTGAACCGCTGGAGCAGCGCGATGAAGATGATGGCCTGCCAGAGATGAACTTCCAGCCAAACAACAAGCAGTTCCAGAAGGAGCGAGAGGCGGGTCCCCGGCTGGCTGAGGTGGGCTCGTTTGAGTACGAGTTCGCTATGCGCTGGAAGAAGCTGTACGACGATGAACGGCACGTCGCGAGCAGCTCGAGCAGGACGTCCTGTCATGCCGCCGCTCACTCGAGGACCAGATGGAGGCACTTCTCTACGAGCACGAGGCCAACATGCTGCGCGAGAGTGAGCACTGCTTTCAGGTTGCCGCAGCTATGGGGAACTCAAGGGACAGAGGCTCGTGTTTCGTGCGATGCAAAACTGATTGGTCTGGCGTGCTGGCTCAATGCCAGCTAACAAGTCCATCAGCAACAGGCATTCTCAGCAGCCCTTTCTTTTAACGAGGCAGGGAGAGGACCAGAAGTGATGGTGCAATAATTATCATGTGAATACGCGTTTAAATAATCCAATCGATATTTTAATTAGTGTCCTAATCATGTATGCAGTGCAGAGGCCCATGCACACATTGGATAATGCGAAATTTTGAATATGTACACGTGACATTTGGGGGCCCAGTAGGAACACCATGCTTTCATATAGCAGTGGAAATTAATGGGACACTTGTACTACTTACATGTCATTGCACACATGAGGCAATACAGGCACCTGCAAAGTGTACGGCTCTTTTGATGCCATTTGTTGTGTCCTCCAATCACTGTCTGTGAAAAGAGGCTTGGTTGTTAGGCACTGCGATTATCGTTTCTATCTTCATTTCATTCTGTTCCCCATTCCCTACTGCACACCTGCGCAGTGCAGTGGGGATAGGGATCAATGAAATACAGACAGGTACTGTAAAGTTGGTGGAAGAAGCAAAGAATGCTTCTCATTAATGCAGTTTATGACTCTGACTTGAAGGAAAGAGAGCGTGTGCGTTTACAGCAGTTACACGCCTGCTGTAGGACAGAGCCTATCTGCTCAAAAAACGGAAACACTGATGAGATACCAATAAACTTTGACATGCCACTGAGCAGGATGGTCGAGGAAGAGACGTACGCAGCGTGGTTTTCAAAAGCACAGGTGCCGAAAAGCAACGCTTCAATGTGATTCTTGCAATAATGGCAGATGTCCGGAAGCGGCTGCGAGGACAAGTTGTGGATCCATGATGTGGATGAAGCGGCCAGCGAGAGGTCTGGTGGTTTCGATGCGTGTGAAGTGCAATAATATGCTGTTACGCTTTGCAAGTACAGTAGCTTACGTCAATTTTTACTGCAAAGATAAGTCATCTAATGCATTTTAAAATAATGTCTGTCTTACTTTTCAATTTTTGCTCTTTCGAAAAAGTTCTCATACCGCATAATAAACGTACCCCCCAACTTTGCTTAAATTTTTTGGGAAGAAAAGTGTGTTCATTAAGCGAATATATACTGTATATGGAGCCAAATGCGTGCTCACAGCGTCTCTACAGAATATGCATTCAGAATTTCTTAAAATAAGCAGTCCGTATCTAATAAAACAGTTATTAGTGTTTATTCGCTAAATATTTGGATTTTCTGGCTTTGACCATAATATTTTCAACTGTCAAGGTCGTCAGGTCTGATTCAATCTCAGGGGTGGGACTCCTGCGCCAATTGCGCCATTTTGATACAAACGCAGATTCCTGTGCCAAACTGCGCCAAACACAGAAAATTGACCGAAATTTCGCCATGCTGCGCCAGTGGCCGTGAACAGCGAGCGGATTCGTTCTTTGAAAAAGAGTGCGGCCGTTCACATTCCGCAGACGGCGCTTCCCGCACTGGACTTTCGCGGCCACTCTCGGCTGACGTTTTTAGTGTGTACTAGAATACGGTTGAGTGGGCCCTAGCTGAGGCGCCCTAGCTGAGGCGCAAAATAATGAAAAGCAGGCTTAGGTGACTGCGAGCGAACTAGATATTAGGGAGGCGCAGGCTGCCGCGGGTTCAGCGGGCGGCTGACTCTGTCCCTAGGTGCGTACACACTAGCGGAATAATGCGCGCAGGGCGCCCCACACCCCAACGTTTTTAGATTACTTTTTTTGAACCTATTCTAAAAACGTTGACACCAACTAAAGCCCCTCCATCCATGCGCCAGCACGGCGAAAACGTGTATGGAGGGGCTTTAACACCAACCAGCGGTGCGCTGCTGGGGCAGTCACGTGACAGCATAGACTCCTCCCCCCTTCTCGAACTATCCGTGTGCTGACGCGTGCAGACGATAGTGCGAAACAAGTTTCCGCCTGACAGCAGACGCGAGTACGAAACGAATGGTTGGGATTCCCATCTGTTTTTATGCCTACATCGTCGAGGGATGAGACATTTTGACATTCGCGAAGGGGTAATAGCGGATTTGGAATTAGAAGTCGCAGTTTCGTCCGAAAGGCGAAGCATCGATTGTGATAGCAAATAAGTAGACAGCTATTCAAATTAAGGATAGTAGTTTTATCGGCTGTATAAACTTGTAAACATTCGCTTACTAACTAAATTAACAGGCATGGTGTCACGCGAATGCAAGCAAACATGAACATGTCTCACTCGATGACCGAGGAAACTGGCTGTCTAAACGCTGGAGTGAGGAAGCGCAGCAGCAGCAGCGAGCGAATTGACCTTCGTGCTGCCTCTCGCTTCAACTCGAGCTAAGCGGCGAAAACAGAGCGCGCACAAAGCTACGAGCACTCGCACTCTGTCCCCCCGCAGATCGCTTCCAAGATAGCGCCCGCACTGCCGCGCCATACGCACCAGCCGCCAAGAACGCCCCCCTTCCTCCCCTCCCCCCATAGTACCTTGCGTGTGACCGAAGACTGCACGCTTCCTCCCTTGTGCGTGTGAGACTTAGCCGCCATCGTCGGCTCACCCTCGCATGCTTTCACTCGCACATACAGCATATGGCGCACGGCGACGATTTTATCGCCCCTGGACTTTATACGGAACATCACGGCGACGATGACGGCAGAAATGCGTCTGGAGTGTCCATATAATTGATATCGCAATAAAGACAGATTGGGATAGTTTTACGTTATATCAACCCATGGTTGACTGCGGCTCTCCGGGTCTGCGGTGACATATGGTGACCATGAAATTAAGTTAGCGCGTCGATTGGACCGCATAATTTGAGAACATTTTCCGCTATCATCATGAGTGTCGGCGCAGGAATATAGTGCGATTGTAGTTCCACCGGTGTTTTCGGCTTTACAGGAAAACAAATGCTGTACCGCCGCTCGATCCACTCTTCCATATTCTGGTATGCTATAGCTATAAAGCGTGCTTCTACTACGCGCTTCGTGTTTTTTTCATTTTTTTTTTCATCGTGGTTTCTAAGTGTGCTGCCATATCAATTGTTCCACCAAAATTCGGATCGGCCTGCTCCAAACTGCTCCAAAATGAAATTTACTCTGCTCCAAAATGCAATTTTACTTGCTCCAAAAATTGTTCCGAAATGACTTTGGGCAGTCCCACCCCTGAATCTGCACATTGTTTATAATGTCTAATTTTCAATGGTGGCCATCACACAGGAGTCTAAGGGTGGTGTGCCCAAAATAGATGGAGATTGTAGCTCAGCTGTGGTGCTCTGGATCGGTAGGCGAAAGGCCGTCGCAGCTAAACAGTAAACAGAGGTTTTTGTTTGAATTGGGCAGTACTAACACCTTGGCCTCAGTTACTACTGCTCCTCGTTTGGAGCAGGAGGCGGAAAGCGAAAGTGTGACGCTCGTTCCTGCTGCTTTACACTTATTTCCCATAAGCGCTTTCGCGGCCGTTGGTGCGCTCACGGGCCAGAAAAAGCTCTATTGTGGATGTGGTGTGCAATAGCTTGGTTAAATCCAAAATACAATGCAAAATTCTTCTCTAAATCGATTCATTGTAGAAGATTGTGATCAGATTTGAACTGACCTCTCACGGAACCCTAAAATGCCGTTCGCAGTACTTTTGGGTTTCACAGAATCCAATTTGAGAATTCCTGGTTTATAGCATTGTATCTAGCTTTGCAATTTCATGTATTTATGGGAGCATGTGCAGGGATAGCTAAAGCACAGACGGGGTTGTGCCTGCAAGAGTAGACATTCATTCTATTGTCTTATGCACACCTTTATTTATTATTTACTTATTTATTCCGAATATACTGCCAGTCTGAGTGCCAGTCTTTAGGGTTTGCAGAAAATAGATTTTATATCTATGTATTGACATATGCTCATTTAACTAATGTTCTCTTACAGCGCCATTGTCTGTCTGAAAAACTAAAGTATTTGCAAATCATGTTAATGGCAGTGAGGGGGCCCCCAAATAAAAAATCGCAGTATTAAAATAAAATGCTTAATTTCAGAAATGAAAATAATTGCAACCGTGTTTGCATCCATTGATATAATCATAGAGCACAACTAGGCAGGATGAAATGAACAGTATGTCACCATTGTCAGGTAGTGGAAAACAGGGATGTCTTCTGGCACTGTGATAAAAAGTAGCATTTTCCTCCCATCATGCTGTCAAAGAAACGTGAGTTTTAGCTGTACAGCTGGGCTGTTCAGCACTGCATGCAATGCATTTATAAGTTTGTTTAATGTATAATGTTTACCTTTGATTTGCGATCCGACTCAGCATTATGTTCTGCCAAGGCCCTGCTGTCGATACTGCACATTTGGTACCAGTAATAAGTAACTGAATTCATTTGATTCTAGTTGCCTCTAAATTTTCTGTGTGGTGGCAAACTATTGACAGTTTTAGTGAATGTCATTAATTAAGAGTAAAATTAAAATCTCTATGTGGCAGGTGCTTTACTAGTTTGCGTAATGTTGATTTACCCTGCTTAAAATTGCAGGCTTAATTGCATGCTTGAAATTGTGACTGCTACCCAGCACCTCCACCACTTGCTAAGAGGTTTATTAGCAACGGATGTAGGCGAACGGGTAGCAGTCAGAAGCGTACGTCCAAGGACAGCAACCACGAGCTCATGCCGGTGGCGATGCTGCTGAGGCACAGGTTACTCTTCTTCATTACACATGGAACTTTTTGCACCGCCATAGACGTTGAAGATGCACAACTCCATCCCTGTGCTGGCACTCTTCACATTTACTAAAGGTGGATTTCAACACTAGAATGGAAATTTGGGCTAGTAAGTTATTCAGAGTCATCAAATAATAGTGTGTAAAGTACTGTGTATGTCTTTCTAGTTTTGAACCTCATTTTATGTGCTGGTATTAGGTGTTCATGGTTTCCTTGGTTGTACTGGGATAAAATGGCATTCTGTTATGTCCATCAGCTTGGGAGTACTCACACCTTTCATTTGGTGGCATGCACTGAAGCCACTGTAAACTGATTTAAAAATTTCAGTGGCTGCCTAGTACAGCACGATTACAGTTTTTCTTTTGCTAGTTTACTTATTTTGTTCCTGTCATTTTCGTGCTTCAGGTTGGCAGCCAACAGATATTGAATGCGAGTTGAGCCATTGGTACCAGCCTGCTGTTCCAGAAGTGGGACATCCAAATCGTAATTAATTGCCCTCTGGCTAGGACACCTCATGAGTTACTACTTATTCAAAGGGAACACAATGGGATACAAGAAAACACATTTTTTGCATATCCTTCTTTGATATTAAAACTATATTTGTTGCTCTAGCCTTTTCTGTTACTGCATCATGCACTAAATGCACAAGTCCCCATGTAAACGTAAGGAAAAGTTTGCATGCGACAGAACATAGCACTTATAAGAAGTACTGAATTACCAGCAAAGGGTAATTGGTAGGACACTCAGCAGCTACTGTGCTTTGAATGAAGGCACCTTCCACTGAACACTTTTGGTGAAACATTGCTTGCAGCTAAAGCTTATCTATTTCAACTTTGCAGGGTTTTGTAAGTGAAGGTCATCGGTACTTTGCAGGCAACATTGCAGTTGTGGTGTCATCATAGCACTCGTTTTGCTGCAGACTGGCTTTTGATTTGCAGCCTCGTCTGCTCAATAACCTCGTTATATATTAGGGCTATAATTTATAGCACTAATGTTGCATCAAATCACATACTATTGGTACACCTTTCTTGCGTCCAGTATGTGATGCATCATGTTTTTGGTATTGAATGCGGATGCTGTGCAATGAAGGTGTTGCTCCACTTGTTCACTGGTGAATAGGTTAGCTATACAATGTTTTCTATACCCCCATGCAACTTTTTTGTTCATTAGAATGCACATTGTCCTCAATCCTTTTCAAGATTAGCTCGAAAGTGATCATGCAAAACTCATTGCGGATATAAAGTTGGATGCATGCAGAACTATATGGAATAGTTTGAAGGTCTTTTTACTGCCAGCTTTTGTGCACATTGACACCAATTTGAACCAGATTCTTGTGTTGTCAAAGATGAAAAGCACCCATGAAGTGTGTTCTAAATACAGTAAAACCTCATTAATTTATAACTCACAGGACCGGAAAACATGACTGAATTAATGGTATGTCAAATTATCGAGGGTATCAAGAAAACAAACAAATGCTCACTACATCAACCCACTTTTATATGAATCAGCAAATTTGTTTCTATTTTGTACAAAAGGAGTGCGCAAGCCACAATTCTCATGATCTCATGACTGATTAGCGCTTTCAGTGGCGAAGTCCTCGCAAATTCTTTCGAGGTGCGGCCAAGGCACAGGTCTTCATCCGACGCGTGTCTTCATCTGAGACACATCAGAGGAGACTTGATAAGCCAGAAAGATGCAAAAACGAAGGTTCCTGCTTAGTGTGACGCCATAAATTTTGGCAGCATCTGCTAAGGCCCAGTTGGTAAAGATGGACTACATTCTACTCTGAAAGAGGCAAAGATTGAACTTGGCAAATTTGGAGAACTTTACAGCACCACAACATCCCAAATACGGGAAAATACATTGACATTTGTGACGTTACAGTAACGTATGAGGTGGCCAGGTTCTCCTCAAGCTGCTGCGTGCAGCTTTTGCGTCATCATCCTTGCAACCTTGTTGTTGCACAACAATTCAATTCAATATTGGCACTGGTGTTACATGAAAATTAGAAAAGGGTAGTTCGGTTTTATTTTCTGTTTTAGTAATGAACCTCTAGATGAAAATTAATGAAAAGAGACTTTATTAGCATAACTTAATCTAGCGTTTCTCTTTAGTGTCCCTTTAGTCTCTTGAAGGAATAGCCAGAGGACTTGGAGTGTGCTATAATGCGTAGTGTATAGACCTACGTAATGGTTGCACCTGTGTGAGGGCCGCAGCCTCAACTTGGCCGCCCCCCCCAAATTAAAAAAAAAAAAAAGTGCGGCCCTTTCACCAGTCTATATGGTAATTCTTCAGTGTTGCATCTGTTCATCCAGTGGTGCCTTTGGTAAATGTAAAATGCCTGTGTTTTGATATAACTTTTTTTTTTGGTGTGCTTTATAAATAAGTATTTCAGTTTCAGTTGTTTGACCGCATGTTTCTTGGTGGCGTGTCAAATATTGCAGATTATCGGTAAAACAATAAATTCAAATAAAGGGTGCTGTTTAGTGTGGCAACTAAAGCTCTTATCATGGTCTAGCCTGTTGTAACGGATTCGTGACACACCGAATCTGAATTCACAAGTCCAAACGGGACACTTAAGCAGAGAAATTCTGATTTTGTGGTCGTGTGTAATCATACAGCAAGAGTGCGTGACTGTGTCGCTATCTGTGACACTGAGAACAATGCTTTGCTCATGGTGCTTTGAACGAAGGTGAAAAACTCCCAAGACACACGTGTGGCTGCATTCATTTAGGGGCATAAAATGAAGTTGTCATCTCTGCAATACCAACTGTTCGACAGACTGCCATAACTTACAAGACGGTTCACCTGCCAAGTCTAAGTTTGTCAGTGCGAAAACATGCCAATATAAAGGCATTGTTAAGTGCTAGATGCCAGTCTTAGTTTTCTTTAAACGAAGTCTAAAAATCTCACACAGAGTAGCAAATGATGTGAGAATAGTTTTAGATGTTCTTACTTTGCACAGAAGTATTTCTAACTGCAATTAAAATGTTCTTCTGAAAGAAATTCTGGCTATAAGAGATAATATATAAATAGAGCGCAATTTTTTACTATCCTTAACGTATAGAAGCCTCATGCTCGTACTTCTGCAGTTATTGCATACAATTTTTTTAAATATGCAGTTTGTTGTATAAATATTTGGGTGAAATATATATATATATATATATATATATATATATATATATATATACTCATTTAATTGGCTACGTTTGTTCAGTCATTGTAGGATCTTTTTGCAGTAAGCTAATCTTGCAAGTTCATTGTTTATTTATGCAAGGTGCCTTGGAAAAACTATCTGCAGCCTTGTAAAAATCAGCGTTTCTATGTTTTCTCCACCTTGCTGGACTTTGCCAGCATATGCTTTTTGCTGTATTTCAGTTAAGACTGGAAAGCTGGAACCTGGTTAACCTTTCTCCTAATTAGTTTTACTACAGATGTAATAAACTCCTGCATAGTGAGTGGGCTGGGTGAAGGTACTTCAGTTTTGTGCTGATGAACGAATGGCACTGTCTTGTTTCCAGAGCTGCGGAGAATGGAGGAGCAGAGCACCCTTATGGCCCGGGAGCGAGAAATGAGGTCAGTGCTTTTTAATGTGAAAGCATTATATGCCCCATTACGCGTGATTGAAAGAGTACCAAAAATGGCCTATGGCACAAGGAGTAAAAACACGTCGGGAAATGCTCAGATTGACGTCAAATTTCTCGGGAGGTTTTTGTAAACAAAGTAAATTAATGACTTTGAAAAGAAATTTGGTACATTTCAGTCTGGGTGGGAATCGAACCCTGGCCTCCGGGATGCTGTTGTTGATATTGATAGATAACCATTGAGTGATAAAACCTCAAAATGCTATCACTTGAGTGAAGCATGGAAATTTTTTCAGTTTTTTCCTAATGGTGAGCACCTTGCTTGTGTGGGGATGCTCAATTGGTTGGTACTGTGTAGAGTTGAGTTGATCTGGTGGGGATTCAATATTCGCTGTAACCATGCATTTTGTTACATATTCTTTCTGCAGCCTCACAGTTCATTCAAATGTCTCTACTACGAAATACGTTTATATCAAATTATTACAAATTTGTATCTTCCATATGTATTGTGAATGTCTTTAGCACTTTCCTGCCCATGGGAAAAGCAGCAGTTTTTGGGTTGTCTAGTAAATACTTTTTTTCCTATCACAGAGCATGCTCATACTAAAGTGTGTAGTATCAAATTAAGGAAGAAATTCTCTGTCTGACGGTACTATTCTAAAACAGCATGTTTATTAAAAAGAAATTGAGAAAAAAAATTTCTAAAACATTTTTTAGAAAGAAAAAATTATATAAAATGTCATGGTTGCTTCAAACAGAAAACCTCTAAAAAATTTCAGAATATAAATTTGCAACGCAAAGGACTTGTGCACTATTCTAGCAAATGTCATCATCCTATGTAAAATATTTCTTGAGATATAAAAAAACGTTAACCTCAATGACTAACCTAATCACAATGCCGAGGTCGACTCCCGGCTGTCTTTTCGCGCGTAACTCAACTCGCTGCGTGGCTGGCGAATGATCCCGACCGAAGGTGCACTCTGCACGTAAGAACTGTGACCTTTAGAACACGCAGGATATCTCGGTGCATGGCAGCTTTGAAGCAAAATCTGACTAACCGAAGTTGTATTCCGCGTCAGTGGTGCTTCCGAAGTCCAAAAACGCGTGCAGATACATTAGAATCGGTAGGAATGTTACATTTTCAAGCATGACCAGCGCACGACGCCGACACCATCTTGGAAACTCCGAGCACTCGTTGCACGCCCTTTCTTTGGATGCGCTTTAAGAGGACCTGTTGTCATTATGATGACAGTTGAGCTTCTTGTGGCTTAGCGTGGGCAGCTTGCTTAAATACTCGCGTGCAGCAAAAAAAGAAAACGGAAACCTAACTGACTAAATAGTCCTAAATAACCCAATAAACGGTGCTAGCTGTCCTAAAGTGCTTGGAAAGTGGCAAAATACGAATTCGCACACATCGTTAGTTGCAACCATCGATAGCGGGCTATCACTGTGAATAGGCGTGGACAGGAAAGTGTTAGAGCGAAGACCAGTGCAATGAATTTGCCTGTACAGAGAAGGAACTTGGGTGTCCGCGATGTTACTGCCTTGCGTAGCCGCAGTGAACTGTGATGTGCATAGGAGCCCCAGTCAACCAAAGCAGACTGGTGTAGGAAGGTTCGGGCTCTGCAGTAGTTGTAATATCAGTAATTCCCTTCCCTCCAACCCCTTCTGTGAGATTCTAGGATTATTTGCATTTGCAACATAGGTGAAACCACAAAAGTGAGGTGAACACCTGCAGACGAACTAAAGGTTTTTACGACAAGGGGGACAGGGGCATTCACCACTCTGCGGTTGTACCTTGCATCATTTTCGAGTATTGCCACAAAGCCTATCGGGAACTTCGAAGCCAGCTGCAGTCACACATTCTGTCGAGTGAAATGGGGGACAAAAATTTCAAGTTTTCACTAAGTATTTTGATTTCATTGTCGAATAAAAGCTTTATTTTGCCGAACATGCTTAATCTGCTCCATTGGAGCTTCACAGTATGGGAAGTGACCTGTATAGGAATAGTGTGGAGTCCCAAGTGCTTTGTTGTAAAGGTGTTTGATTGTATCAGAAATTTTTCTATGAGGTATAACTTGATTTAACCTGGTTTGATATAATTGGGTTTGACTGTATACTCAATTGTCACTGCAGAATGCATGCGCCATGTTGTAAAATTGTGCATGTCTGTTTCCAGGCGGGAGGAAGAGCGCAGGCGTGAAGAAGAGAGGCGTCGTCGTGAAGAGGCACTCTTCCAACAGCAGCGGCAAGAGGAAGAGATGCGTTCCCGACGTCGGGAAGAAGAATTTCGAGGGGTGCCCCACCACCACCACCTCCTGGATTGTTAGCCATGGGTGGTGGCTCAGGCCACCAACCTAACCTCCACGACAGTGCCTTGGCATCGTCAGAGTTACCGTATTTACTCAATTCTAACGCGCCCTCAATGTAACGCACACCAGTTTTCCGTGACAAAAGAGAGGAAACAAAAATCCTTTACAGTACCGCGCACCTCATGCTTTCATACAGAATACAACTATCGTTTAAGATTTACTCCCGATACACTAAAGTTACGATGAACAAAAAAGTCCAGTTTCACCCGAAAGGCGAAGCATCGATTGCGACAGCTATACGAAGTAAGGATACCGTATTTTCCGGTGTACAAGTCGCGTTTTTTTTTTTTTCTGAGTTTTGGTTGGTGCGACCTATGTACAGTAAAACCTCGATAATTCGAACTCGGTTAATTTCGAATTTCGGTTAATTCGAAGAATTTGAGCGGTCCCGTCATTCTCAATGCAAATTCAACCGGATAATTTGAATGGCCCGCGTGGCTCTATTCGGATAATTCGAAGTTTACGGCTGGTAGCAATGTGCGGCGGTTAGGTTAGGGCGCTCCGTACAGTCGCCAACCGATTTTCCGAGCTCGTGGGGACTGAAAAATAGTCCGAAAAACTCGTAGGCCGAAAAAGAGAAAATTATTAGTGCGGCTTAAAAAAAACTAATAATGCCCTGCCTCATACTACGCTTGGAGGGGATCGACTTGCTTGGATTTGCGCAGTAGTGACGTCTCCGTGTACAGTCGACACGAACGCCACCGCGTTGGCGATCTCGCCAACGGAGTTCGCCATGGAGATCCAAGCAACGAGCTTCGCACCGCTTAGCTCTCACGAAGGCACAGGAGTTAGCGCCGATCACTGAGACATGGGTCTCCGAGACACCTGCTCAATATACACGCCGTTCAAAATGGTAACCGAAACTTTAGAGATAAAGAAAAAAATCAACTAGCTGAATTAACAAGTGCGGAGTCTGTGCGCATGAGCGCGGCGCCGCAGCGGCGAAGGTTCGTGCGATTTATTGCTTCAATGGAAACTGAGCGGCGAAAGCACAGCGCATACAAAGGTCAGGGCAGTCTGGAGATTGCTTTCAAGATACGGTGCGCGCGACTAAGTACGCAGTTGTTAGAAGAGTAGAAGTTGTCCGGTATATCCAGCAAGTCAAAATTTTGAAGTCAAAACACCCCCACGCCGCTTTCGCGGCAGTTATTGTTCGTGAACATCGTCCGCAACTTTGTTGAGTGCAGTGCGGGTGATATTGTATGCTACGTGCTGTGAGCCAGCTGCAGAGCATGGCACTAGGGGCGGCGAACTACCGCACCAAGTAATCCCGCATCAGTGATTACTTCGAGTAATCTTTCTCGGAAATGGAAAATAAAGGCGGTTTCTTTTGCAGCAAGTTCTTGCTTGTTTTATTTTTTTTATTCATTTCGGTTAATTCGAAAAGCCGCTTAATTCGAAGAAGTTTTGTGGTCCGGCGACCTTCGAATTATCGAGGTTTTACTGTACGTTGTTTTTTTTTCTTTTCCCGGAAAAACTGCCGTCAAAATCGGATTCGATGTTATGGCCACGTACGCGAGGCGCGCTGGTTGACTTAATTGCTGCGACACGCAGCAATTAAGTCAACCAGCGAATCGACTGACCCTGAAATCATCGCATCTGCAGATCGCTGTCAAGATACAGCGCGCGCCGCTTCGCAAACTACGCAGTTGCTACCAGAGTATACAAGCCGCCCCCCTCCCTCCTTCCCGCACTGCCTTCCCGCTTTCCTCCTCGTGCCTGATTCGGCTCACCGTCGCACGCTTTCATTCGACATAAAGTACATATGGCTCGTGGAGACGATGTTATCTCCCCTGGACTATATGGAACATCGCGGCAAAAATGCGTCTGGAGGCGAAATATATGGCACCCATACGCTTGCGCATGGCCCGCGTTTACGGAGTGAAACATCACTGTATTTTTTTTTTAAGTCGCTTACTGAATGAACAGGTGCGTCTTATACACCGCTGCGACTTATACACGTTTTCTTTTTTCCGAAAAAGCTGCGTTTTTAGGGGGGTGTGTGTCTTGGGAGTTATAGTCTAGAAAATACGGTAGTAGTTTTATCAGCCGTATAAACTTGTAAACATTCGCTGTTTTACTAAGTTGGTAGACTAATGCCTAAGCACACGTACTACAGCACATGGTCGAAGCTACAGGAGCTAGGCTCGAAGTGCGTAGGAAGCGGCCATATTGAAATGCCGATGGCGATATGGTAGCTCAATTTAGGGTCGTACTCAAATCTAATGCGCAGGCAATTTTTGGACCCGTTTTATCAGGGAAAAAAGTGCACGTTAGATTCGAGTAAATACGGTAGCCATCGTGGAATATGCGGCTGTGGCGTGGAATATGCGGCTGTGGTCATGTACGGCCTACTCATTTGTGTTTGTTACAGTAGTCTCCAGACACCGTGGGGTCTCACTCGTGCTCTTGGGACAAAGGAATGACAACACAGTAGTGTAAACAATCAAAGGGCATTATTGCACCTTTCAACACTAATGCATGCTAGCCGTATTACTACCCATGGAACATTCACATGGGGGTGCGACAAATCAAGGAATTCAGACTCACTGCGACCAGACAGCGAGCACCGGACAGCGAGCGAATATGTTCGCCCCATGCTATGACACCATCGCCTAGTTGTTCATGTGTACAGTCACGCGAACGGTGGCGCATTCTAACGATCCGTGTTGATCCATACCAGTGTCCTGCTCCTAGCCTCGCGAGACGGTCTTGCGAAGCGAGCCGGCGCACGTGCGAAGCGTCCATGCGGCGTGCTTGCTGACCCTAATGCTAAAGAACCAGCGCCTTCTTTTGCGCCCAAGTAACCTCGCTGTTAGGTGGCGTTGGCAGCGCATCACTAGTGCCATCTCTCGTAACAGCTACGCCGACTGCCGCCAGTGCTTAACTACGCGGGGAAGCCCGATTACAGGAGACGGGAGCCATGCAGGAAAACATCAGGGGACACGTGAAAGGTGAAAGTCTCGCATCCCACAATACAGGGGCGTACCAACTATCTCGAGTCGGGGGGGGGGGGGGGGGGGGGCGAACTGCAAACGAATTGATGTCTCTCTATAGATAGATATATATACTGTCACGGGATGTTCTTGCAAGTCCACAGGGCGTCTGACTGAAGTACAAGAAGACGGAGCAGTCTCAGCTGGACACCGATCGAGCGCGCACTCCTAGTTCGTCGACTTCCTCTTCACACTTCACCGTGCCGGCACCGATAATCTCCAGTACAATCACCCCCCCGCCACAGAAAGAAGCCATCCTGGCGACCTAGGGAAAAGACAGCATCGGCGGGTCCGTAACACGGTTTAAGCCAGGCTACATGAACTATTTCGCGCCCTCGGCAACGGCGATCAGAAGACGGCGCGAGCGGCTCGATGACATAGTTCACAGGTGATGCTTGCTGCAGTACGCGGTAGGGGACCGTGGTAGTTGGACAAAAACTTAGTGGATTGCCGGGGGAAGTAGCCGGGACCCGGAAGCCAAACAAGCATTCCGGGAGAATAGCGGGCACTAGGAGCGGATGCGTCATTGCGTGATTTTTGGCGCCACTGATCTTGGGAGGTGAATGAGCGGGCTAGTTGGCGACATTCTTCAGCATAAGCAGCTGCTTCTGAAACAGGTGTCACTTCAGAAGCGTCAGGACGGTAGGTGAGAATGGTGTCTAAGAGGCAGGAAGGTTCTCGGCCATAGAGAAGAAAGAAAGGAGAGAAGCCGGTGGTAGTTTGCGGGGCAGAGTTATAGGCGTAAGTGACAAAGAAAGAACGCGGTCCCAATTGGAGTGATCGCCAGACACATACATGGCAAGCATGTCGCCAAGCGTACGATTGAAACGTTCTGTCATGCCGTTAGTTTTGTGGATGGTAGGCGGAAGCGGTGCGATGAACGATGTTGCACTCCTTTAGCAGGGCCTGGATGACATTGGAGAGAAAGACCGCCCACGGTCACTTAATTATTCACGTGGAGCACTGTGTCGCAGAATGAGGTGGCGAAGAAGGAAGCAAGCGACGTCTTTCGCAGTGGACGCCGGCAGCGCAGATGTTTCGGCGTACCGTGTGAGGTGGTCTACGGCAACAATGATCCATCGGTTACCGTCCGGAGTGCTTGGAAGGGGGCCGTAAAGATCAATTCCAACACGGTCGAATGGTCGAGCAGGGCAGGGTAAAGGTTGCAGGGGACCTGCAGAACTCTGAGGAGGGGTCTTGCGGCGTTCACACGTTGCACATGAACGGACGTACTGGCGAACGAATCTGTACATGCCTCGCCAGTAGAATCGAAGACGGGAATACGTTTTGAAGACGCCGGCGTGGCCACATTAGGGGTCATCGTGGAAAGCGGCGCAGATGTGTGAGCGCAGGTGACGGGGAATAACGAGCAGCCATCGACGGCCGTCGGTGAGGTAATTCCGTCGATACAAAAGGTCGTCGCGGATGGCAAAGTGGTGTGCTTGACGACGCACGGCGCGTGAGAGAGATGCATGTGAGCGGTGAGACAGGAAGTCCAGCAGTAGAGAGATCCAGGGATCTTTACGCTGCTCGGCCGGCATGTCATTGAAGCTATGAGCTGACAAATCGCAGGTGGGAGTTAAGGAGCAAACAGAGGCAGGAGGTAGCGGAGAACGGGATAGGGCGTCGGCATCTGAATGTTGGCGTCCAGAGCGATAAATGACACGTGTCATACTCTTGAAGCTGTAAGGCCAACGAGCGAGGCGGCCACTGGGATCTTTCAAGGTCGATAACCAGCATAAGGCATGGTGATCAGTGACAACGTCAAACTCACGGCCATAAAGATAAGTACGAAATTTGCTGATTGCCCAAACAATCGCCAAACATTCTTTTTCCGTCACAGAATAGTTTGATTCTGCCTTCGTTAGGGTGCGGCTGGCATATGCGACACCGTACTCGTCAAAGCCATCTTTGTGTTGGGCGAGAATGGCGCTAAGTCCGACAACGCTAGCATCCGTATGTATCTCAGTAGGCGCATTGGGGTCGAAGTGGCGCAGTACTGGAGGGGACGTAAAGAGCCGGCGGAGCCTCATAAATGATTCGTCACACTCCGAGTTCCAAGCCGACAGGTCTGAAGTGCCATTAAGAAGCAGCGTCAAGGGAGCGATGATCGAGGCAAAATTACGGAATTAAACGCCGGAAATAGGAAGACAAACCAATGAAGCTCCTCTAGTTCCTTTAGAGTAGTGGGCTTGGGGTACTCCGCAACGGCGCAAAGTTTGGCAGGATCAGGCAGAATTCCCTCTTTGGAGACGACGTGGCCTAGGATCGTAAGCTTACGGGCACCAAAATGACATTTTTCAAATTGAGTTGCAGCCCAGATGACGTGAGACAGGCAAGAACTTGCTCAAGGCGGGCGAGATGCGTATCGAAATCGGTAGAAAAGACCACAATGTCGTCTAAGTAGCAAAGGCATGTGTGCCATTTAAGACCCCTGAGAATAGCGTCCATCATTCTCTCGAAAGTTGCAGGCGCATTGCAAGGGCCGAAAGGCATTACATTGAACTCGTATAATCCATCAGGAGTTACAAAAGCCGTTTTTGGACGGTCGGCTTCAGCCAACGGCACTTGCCAGTACCCGGAGCGCAGATCCAGTGAAGAGAAGAACTCGGCTCCCTGTAGGCAATCTAGGGCGTCGTCGATGCGTGGTAGGCGATAAACATCCTTGCGGGTAATCTTGTTGAGTCGGCGGTAATCGACGCAAAACCTGATTGAGCCATCCTTTTTCCGCACCAGCACGACCGGAGACGCCCAAGGACTGTGGGAGGGCTGGATCACACCTCGTTTCAGCATGTCGTCAACGTGTTCGTCAATGACACGGCGTTCGGCTGCGGAGACATGGTATGGACGTTGGCGCAATGGAGCATGGTGACCGGTGTCAATACGGTGAACAAGCGCTGTCGTGCGCCGAAGGAAGGTTGGCCGAGGTCGAAAGAAGCACGAAAACGTTCAAGAAGTTCAACAACTTCACTGCGTTGAGCGGGAGTAAGCGTGTCATCGATGGTATGCAAGAAAACATCGGGAAACGCGAGGCTGGTGCGGTAGCAGAAGTGATGGCACCGATAGGCAGTGGCGACTTATCGGAAGGTAGGTCAAATGGACTAATGACGTCAACAGTGTCTACACACCCCACACATTCACTGTGTAAGAGAGTTGAAGGACATGGAAATGGATTGCACGCATAAATGGCAGCGGAACCATCGGTGAGTGTGATGACTGCAACGGGAGTAGAAGTAGAAGGTTCCGTCAACGCGCACAATCTTCAGATGGTGTAAAAAGAGCTGTCGTGGCGGGGGCAGAGTCACAAGAGACGGGCACCAAGGCGGCAGAAAAAGAAGCGATAATGACGTCAGCGGTGACGATCACTTTAGGAGAACGGTTCGGGAGGTCGACGGTAGTGTCACGGAATGGAGACAAAGCCAGTTGCGTGCGAGCGCAGTCGACAACAGCATGATGTCCTGAATCATAACACGAGCGGTACATGCGGCCGAAGGCTTGACTTGCTGCGAGCTTGCCATGCGTAGGGAAATATCTGGTTCAGGAATCGTTACTTTTTTGAGTTTGCGGCAGAGGTCTTCACTTATAACAGAAACGGCAGCCCCCGTATCGACAAGAGCTGTTGTTCGGCGCGTCACAACGAAAATAAAGTCCACGGCGGCGACAGAAACACGCGACATGTCCCGGAATACCGCATGCGAAACAGATAGGGCGGTTGTCCGGAGTACGCCAAGGGTTAAGAGAAGGTCCGGAAGGCGATAAGGGCACGTGAACCGGGCGTACCGGAAGTGGCGACGAGTAGAAACTAGCGGCGGGTCTGGAGGTAGTAGGCATCGGTCGTGGAGGAGGTCGGTTGAGAGCGGCAGTGTAAGTCAGAGGCGCAGTCACAGGCGGCGGTGGAGAGGGAGGTGGGAGCGCCTCAGAAACTTGTGCTTGGATCACACGACGGAGCGATGGTTCTAGCGTGGAAGCAGGCTCAGCAACACATGCTACAAGAGATAGCTGGCGAGCCACTTCTTCCTGAATGTAATGTTGAATCTGCGGCAGCAAGCCGGAGTGATCAGCGCTAAGGCATCCAGGCTCCAAGGCCGAGAGGTCCGCGGATTGCACACTGGTGCGACGGGTGGAAAGGCGCTGCTTGCGCAGCTCGTCGAAGCTTTGACAGAGCTCAATTACTTGTGCAGCTGTCGTAGGGTTCTTGGCCACGAGCATATGGAAGGCATCGTCGTCTATGCCTTTCATAATATGCCTTATCTTATCGGCTTCAGTCATGGACGCATTCACGCGCTTACAGAGGTCGATGACGTCCTCAATGTAGCTCGTGAAGGTTTAACCGCTTTGTTGAGCGCGACCACGCAAACGGTGTTCAGCACGGAGTCTGCACACAGCGGGGCGGCCGAACACCGAAGTGAGGGTCTCGGTGAAAGCTGACCAGGTTGTAAATTCGGCTTCGTGGTTCCACAGATTTGCCACATCAGTCAGATAAAAGATGGCGTTGGTCAGCTTGTCGCGATCAGCCGACTTGTTATGCGCGCTAACGTGGTCATACTCTGCAAGCCAGTCCTCCACGTCGTGATCGTCGGTGCCGCTGAAGATGGCAGGGTCGCGCTGACGTACCGCACCAGAACACACAACAGCCGGGGGGCGGGAGCGGATTGCGAAGGGCCAGCTTCGTCGGTCATTGTGGCCGCAGATGGCAACGTACGGCTGCAGAGCTCCAGGTCAGGGAAGACGTTAACCCAGCGCTTCCACCAAATGTCATGGGATGTTCTTGCAAGTCCACAGGGCGTCTGACTGAAGTACAAGACGGAGCAGTCTCAGCTGGACACCGATCGAGCGTGCACTCCTAGTTCGTCGACTTCCTCTTTCACACTTCACCGTGCCGGCACCGATAATCTCCGGTACAATACATATATTGCACTTAATTTATATGGTGGTAAGATACGGAGACTGCAACGCTATGTAGGCTATCTCTGGACGGAGATTCAATAGCTCCCAACGATTTCATGCCGTAAGGCACACCAATCGTTGGGCTCGGCTGATTATCATTCTTTATCCGGACGTTCCCTTCGCTCGCAAGCTGATTGTGTTTTCAAATACGGATATAGCGGTCCCAAAAAAACTGGGCATGATGCAAGTAGCGCAAGCTGGCATTTGTTGCGGCAGGAATTGCCCAATGCCAGGCCTTCTCCGCAACGCGAGCGTATATGGCGAATCCCGTGCGTCGTCCGTCAGAGCTTGTCCCGAGGAGGCACAAAAGACATGTAGTAAAGAGAAGCATTGCTTTATCAAGAACGAAAATTGAGCTTCAGCTGTAGTTTTGTTTGACTTTCAAGCGTGCAGCCGAAGGCGCCCACTTTCAAAAGTGTGTGCCTTTTACTGCCCCCAAGAGCTCTAATCTCCACAGGTACATCCAAAATAGCTGAGGGGCCGCCAGTAAATTTATTAGGCGTACGAGTGCTCGTACTGTGATAAGAGACGGTGGTGCACGCGTGTATACCGTATTTACTCTCGTAATGAACGCACCTCCAGATTGGTCGCGAAAAATCGCATTTTGTTTTTTCCTCGCGTAATGAACGCACCGCAAACTTTGCTACTATGCAGTCCCCCGATCGAACGGCCGTGCTGTAGTTTTCCTGAGAGACTAGACTCCTTTACTCTCAAACATGTGTTTAAAGCAAGCGCACTTAATTTCAATGCCCGTCGCTGTGTTGGAAATACTTAAAAATGATGCCACGTTAGAAATGCCGAGATAACGTAAACAAAATTCTGTTGCTAACTTCTGTAGGCTACACAGCCACGCTAGCGGCAAACATGCTGTGGCACCACACTGGCAGGGGTGGTGGGTTTGATGACTGACAAGCTGATGGCAAAGCCATGACGAGAGAACATTGCCTATAAGCATGAGGTCAGAACAGGCTGAGTGTTATCACGGTAGCTTGGGACCAGATGAAAAGAGCGACCGTGATAACGCTCAGGCCAGGGGAGGGTATTCTGTAAGAGTCCACCTAGTGAACTGTCCATTTCGGCTGTTGCGATTGGCTTCAGGTGCATGAAGGAGCCAACCAGTCTCCTTCTCGCTCCTGCAGCTGGAGCCAATCAGCGGCAGTCGAAATGGATCGTTCACTAGGCGGACTCTTACAAAATACCCCGCTGTTCTCACCACAACCTTGCCGCCTGTATAGCGCAAAGGCACCTCGCAGACTCTAGAGAGAAAAAAACCGTAACTGGCTCTCTGCAACATTTACTTTTTGCAGTTTAGGACTTTACTCTAACGTAGTAGCAGAGAGAGCACGCGCGGAGAGTCAGGCGCGGGGCTGCGCACGGGAGAGTCAAGGGAAGAAGGGGCGGCTGGCACTTGGTTGGCAAAGTCAGTCTATTAGTGCATAGTGGTGAATTTGCGTGTCTGTTGCTCGCTTTTGTGCCCGCCTTTAGTTTTGCTATAGTGAACTAGATTCACTATGGTTTTGCTGTGTGCGACGGACTTTAAGGCGAGTTATACGCATGCTGCGGGACAGAGAATTTGTCTGCGCACAAATCGGAAATGCTGATCAGACACCGGTAAACTTTTACATGCCGATGAGCAGGACGGTTGAGGAAAGAGATGCACTCAGCGTGGTTGTCAAAACAACAGGTGCCAAAAAGCAGCGCTTCAAGGTGATGCTTGCGAAAACAGCAGATGGCCGGAAGCGGCTGCGAGGACGAGCTGTTGTGGATCCACGATGTGGATGAAGCAGCCAGTGACCAGGACGACAGGTCTGGTCGTTCCGATGCAGAGTGAAGTCGAATAACACCGCTGTTTCGATTCCAAAATATACGTGCATTTTTACTACAAAGATAAGTTATCTGATGCATTTTTCAAACCATCACCATCTTGCTTTTCAATTTTTGCTGTTTCGAAAAAGTTCCCATAAAGTTTACCCTGCATAATAAACGCACCCCCCAACTTTGCTTTCAATTTTGGGGAAAAAAAAGTGCGTTCATTATGTGAGTACTGTCGAATCTCGTTAATTCGAACATGCTTAATTCGAACTTCCGGTTTATTCAAACGGACGCTGTAGTCCCGTTAAAGTTTTGTGTATTCCTATGGGCGAAAACGCCCGGTAATTCGAACACGAAAGCATTTGCGACGATTAATTCAAACATAAGGCGCACCGACAATGCTCTCAGCAGCGCGCCAAATCACGCGGCGGTGCCTCCTACCGGCATTGCTCCAACACCGCCATAGAGCAAAAGCTTAGAAGAGACCCCTCAACGCCGTGCAGCGAAAAAGAAAACGAAAAAAAAAAAAAAAACGCGGCAGAAATTTCACTCTCAAAGCGCAAGGTCGCTGTTTATCCGTCGCGCTGGAACACACGTGTACCTGCCAACGTCTCAGCCAACGCTGCGGCTGCGGCGCAGAGGGAAGCAGCGGCGGAGGCCCAGTTCGGCCAACTTCCCGATAACGGCAGAACACGAAACTTTAGGGAGCGGGCTAAGCTGGCGCCAGGCCGGCGGGAGCAGCGGCACTGGCACGACAGCGGGCGCGCACAGAGACAGTTGTGGGGGAGGGGGAGCTACGAGGGAGTTTAGAGGGAGGGCGAGGGGAGCCATTGAAGCGACGGCGTTGCCAAGGCCAAATCCGCTTCTCTGCCGCCCTTCTCCCTCACCTTCGATGTTCTCCGCGCGCGCCCGTCGCCATGCCGCCAGCTCCCTGAAGTTTCGTTTTCTGCCATTATCGAGAAGCGAGCATTGGCCGGCGTGTGCAGTTTCGTGGCCCTCCCTCGCGATGTGTTTGTGCGCCGCATTTCACGACTCGCACTCGAGTCGAGAAGCACGCGAGAAGCACTCGAGTCGAGTCTCGGTCCTGCAGGAGCGAGAAGGAGACTGGCTGGCTCCTTCATGCACCTGAAGCCAATCGCAACAGCCGAAATGGACAGTTCACTAGGTGGATTCGAATGTCTTTTAATTCAAACAAATTTTCGGGCCTTCGAGTTCGAATTATCGAGATTCGACTTTATATAGGGCAGGTTCTCGAGCATGTTGGTCCTAGAGAACCCTGGGCCGGTATTTTGTAGCGATGCCTTTAAAGTAATAATGCCTTTTCGCGCTTATCGCGCTTTGTCAGTGCTTATCGCGCTGTGTCAGTGGTCCGCTCGCGTTATCAACGTTGATAACGCGAGCGGACCGTCGCTCTGACCACTGACAAAGCGCGATAAGCGCGAAAAGGCATTATTACTTTAAAGGCATCGCTACAAAATACCGGCCCTGCTAAGCTTCATCAAGTGCCAAGGAAAATCTCCCCCCCCCCCCCCCCCCCCTTTTTTAAGTAAAGATGCTAAGCATAGCGTACAACATGTTTGGGGTCAACGGTGGTGGTGGACATGCTATTTTGATAGCGACATGCAACGCACATGGGGCAAACTGGGTGCAGTCGTCATGAGCCAAGACAAGACAGCATCGCAACCATGGCATGCCGAGAAATAATGAGTTTTCAGTGCATATCGCATGGGGAGACTTATAACCTTTCATCACAAGAGGTCTTAAGAATTAGTTTCGAATCTACTTCGCGTACTGTAAAACAACGTTTATTCGTATTTCACGGGATCGAAAAAAAAAATGATCGAATTTGAATTAACCGAATGTCGAATTATCGCAGGTATAAAGAAAATAACACACAAATGCCTACTACGTCAACCCACCTTTATTTACTGAATGAATTCGCAAATCTTGTTTCTATTTTGCACAAAAGCAGTGTGGAAACTGCAATTCTCGTCATCTCGTATCTGATTAGCGATCTCAGCGGCGAAGGCCTCACGACTTCCTCAGCAGCGCGGCCGCGACGCGCGCCTTCATGTGAGGCATGCACGCTTTTCACTACCGCACGCACATACATTATTTTTAAATGTGTAAACATTTCTGTGCTTACCCAACGAGAAAACTGCCCATGCATCAGTTCGTCCATCCCTTGCGTAAGATGAGTCCGCAGCACCGAGCTACTTCACCTTCGTGCCACCTGGCGCTTCAACGCAAACGAAGTGGAAAACACACAATGTGCAGAGTTATCAGCAGTTGGCACACCCTGTCCTCTTCGCAAATCACTTTCAAGATACGGTCGCGCTGCCATGCCAGAGTACGTTTAATCGGTCCGTGCCGCCGCCGGAGTCCTTTGATCACGGTTCATAATGGTTCAGCACGGATGGACAAGATGTTAAAGAGTGATAACGGCTAACAGTAATCGGAACGTCATCAGCGCACATGCCGCCGCCACCTGCAGTACTTTGCTTGCGTTATCAATGCACCTTGCTCCTCCGTCCTAACCAGTCTGTCGCCGCAGTGCTGTCGTTTGTACTGGCCGGATCAAGTGTCATAACACTTATAATGACACCCGGCTGCGTGGAGATGAGCAAGTGGCACAATGCTTACACATACTTAGACTACTCCCAGAGGAGTTTCTGCTTGAAATTTTTTAGCCAGTGAACTGGTCGCCAACAAATTGTCCGTTCATTGTGATGTAGATGGTGCGCTTCATTCTCGACATTTTTGCACTGAGTCAAAACGAAACTACTGGTTGGCACAACCGCTGCGGACGAAACCGCGGCTGCTATCAACGGTGACCTTGCAGTTCTGAAGGCAGGCGGCTGACGCGCACACCAAGACAAAATTAAACTACCGTTTGCTGCAACAACTGCGGACGAAGGCATGGTACCGTCGCTGTCGCCGTGTTCAAAGATGGCCAAGATGAGCCAAAACGAAACTGTTTGCCACAACCGCTGCAAACGAAACCGTAGTGAGTATCGACGCGATCATGGATGGCGACTGCGCAGTTATGAAGGCACGTGGCCAGTCGCCAACGCAGTGTGATGCGCGGCGATAAACGCAAGAATAAAGACTTTAAACGTATAATTAGGCACGAAGCATTCCGGGGTTGCCATCACGTACGATTTCCGCTGATGACTATGGCGATGCGGACTTGGTGAGCGTGGAACCAGGGAATATTTATCCGCCGCTCGCAGAGCCCTCTGGAGGGGCCTGCGGAAACCACTTTGAGAACCCATGATACAGGATAATTAAGGAATGCATACTGTGTCCCGTGGCAATTGCCCCTTCCGACTCTTGGTATGCTTCATCGCAATACTTTGCATATGCTTCTTGGCGTAACACTGCTGTGGCTAATCACTGGAGGCACTGGAGGCTAATCTCAACGATAACTCCAGTCAAAGTTTTATTTTGCCGTATTGAGGCGAAGATGACTTTCGGGAACTGGCATTTTGCAATGTGTCATTGTGATGAGCAGGTTCTTTTGTTTAATATTTTCTGGCGGTTCTCTGAGGCAAAGCCTCCCAGAACCCAATCGAAGACAAAGCCGTTGGTTGGGAAACACACAAACTTTTAATAAAACTAAAAGGAAAAGAAAACCATAAACCAAACACACAACGATAACATGAAAACACGCAGCTGGAACGCTAATGATATGAGGCAAGTTCGGGCAGGCTGCGGGTGTGCGTATGCACTACAGTCTCGACGCGGCGAAGCGGAGATGACGAGAGAAGCGTTGTTGGTCTCACCAAAAGACGTTGTGTCGGAACGTCGTACAGGCTGCCAGAGCGTGGCAGCTCTGGCTCGGAGGGAGGAGATAGACGGCTCGGTAGCACGGGTTGACGGTGGCGGCGTCCTGGCCGGGCAGCTGGTCGTGGCACTCGGGCTCGTAGCCCGACAGCTCACGTTCTGCCCACGGGCGCAGACGCTCACCGGCCTCGGGCAGCAGCAGTTGATTATCGGGCAGAATGACGATGCCCGGGAAGGCAGGCGGCTTGGCAGCAGGGGTTGACGGCGGCAGCGTTCTGGCCGGGCAGCTGGTTGTGGAGCTCGAGCCCGTAGCCCGACAGCTCTCGTTCTTCCCACGGGCGCAGACGCTTGCCGGCCTCGGGCAGCGGTTCTCGAACGGATGGAGTAGCAGCGCCCAGGAACGGGTTGGTAGGAGGCCCCGGCCGGGTGAAGTCCTGGTGGCTCGGGTCCGGAACCCGACAGCCGTCTTCAACTCCCGATCAGGTGGCCGACGTTCTCCTGGTGCCGCTTCTGGAACTCCTCCCCCTACTGCCCGCGCGGCTCCTTTTTCTGCTGCTCTGGTCGATTCGTCGACTTCTCATTGGCTGCTCGAGTCTTCGTGTTCCTTTGTGATTGGATTTGCTTTCTTTTGTTGTTTTTCTTGTGCCGGGCGTGTTCACGCGCCGGACGGTCTTCGGCGGCGTCGTTTTCGGCGCGGCGTGGTAGAGCGGCGCGTGCTCTCCTTGTCGTCTGCTTCTTGTTTGAATGCACCGCACCTTGTCGCGCACTACAAATATCACCATCACGCATCACCGCACCGTGTCGCGCACCACAAATATCACCGCATTGTGTCGTGCACTACTCATCACAGTCATGTTTTCCGCGCCAGGATTACAAAGGGGGCGTCGGCACCATTGCTAACAGTGGGGAACTGTTTTAATGAAAAACACGACACTGAACAGCAAGTAGCTTGGTAGCGAGCCTCGAAGTACCTAGATCTAGCATTGCCATAGTCGTGGCTACGGCCGCCAGCGAATCTGCGTGTGAGAGCGCTGGTTCGAGGCTGCAAGGTAACCAAAATGGCGGCGGTGGTGACTTCGATTAATGCCGTTTCGGACCTGCGGTCATGGTGAAAAGTGCAGAAAATCGGACGGCAGAGGTTTTTCGCATCCAAATTTTCAGATGTTCTTATATACATTGACTCTATGGGGTACTTGGTGGTGCTGCAAAAGCATCCGAATTATCGGGCACGTCCAAAATATCGCATGTCTGGAAAATCGGTCATTTACTGTAATGTACAATCATAATCATCATTGGTGGCCTATTATGTCCACTGTAGGATGAAGGCCTCTTCCTAATATCAAGTTGCGCTTGATATTAGTCGACTACAATTATCAAACTAACACACACTCATAAGCATCTACCATTGTTTGAGACATTGTCTGATCAGAAAAATGGCAACTCGAGAGAAGCTTCTGTGGCTTTGTTGCTACTGTCATTTAAAAATTATCTTCCAGAGTTGAACAAAGGGCATATTTTGAGTCTTTTTATTAAAGAAGTTGTAGGAGCAGTGGAGGCTAATCTCAACGATAACTCCAGTCGAAGTTTTATTTTTCTGGCCTCCCCAACCTGCCAAAAATTGTGAAATCTGACAAATAGCTAAAGTTCGGTCGTCATTTCAAAGGGCACATGATGTAGCTAGTAAAAAATTCCAACAGAAGTTTATAGCAATGCGTAGAAAAGCTGTAGATTAAATTGATAGATTTCTATAGGTGTGGTAATGAAAGAGTTCTTGTTCTCGAGCTTATTTGTTAACCTCCAAATTTCTGCCCCATATGTTAGCGCTGGTTGTATGCAATGATTGTACACTTTCCTTTTCAATAATATACAGCATACAATTAATATACAATATGACCACCCAAAAATGGATGCACGTCTAACTGCTGGCAAAAGATTTAAAAAAATGCGTTGAAACAATGACGTTTATCTTGGTAGCGAATTTTTCGCAGATTCAAAATATATACAGTATAGACCACTTATAACGTAACCGCTTATAGTGCAGGACCGGATATAATGCGTTCTTTTCAGACTCCCGTTAATTTTCCCATAGCACTCCATGTATACACGTATCACTTATAGTGCAGTTGCAGGAAACGAAATACCGGTTACAGTGTGGCTGCCTGGGAGTATGGAAGTCAGCGGAGACGGCGAACGCTCCCCTCAAATGGGTGCCCCAAGGAGTGCTCGAGGAAGAAAGAGAGATGAAGTGGAGGAGAAGGGCACGTGGTGCGAACGAACAGCCAGTGAGGCTGAAACCAGAATCTTGAGTGCGAGTAGTAAAATATCACGGCGCGCATAGCGAGGAGGGCCACGAAACTGCCAACGCCGGCCAACACTCGCTTCACAATAACGGTAGTAAACGAAACTTGAGGGAGCGGGCGGCGCCGGCACTGCACGGCGAAGGACGCACGTGGAGACCGTGGAATGTGAGGAAGGAGGGCAGCAGGGAAGTGGATTTCACCTCGGCAACTCCGCCGCTTAGTCGCCTAGTCGTTCCCGTGTACGGTCACGCGAACGGTGGCGCGTTCGAACGATCCGTGTTCGTCCGTACCGGTGCGCCGATCCACGCTTCGCGAGACGTCTTGCGTGGCTCGGCGCACGCGCGGGACGTCCGTGTCGCTCACCGATCCCAACCCAAAGAGAAAGCGCCCTCGACCTTTCTCTCCCAAGTCACCCCACCGTTCGGCGGCGTTAGCATCGCGACACTCGCGCCATCTCCCGCAATGCGCTGCAACCACCACGACCGCCGCCGGGCTTAGCCACGCGGAGAAGCCGGACTACAGGAGACATGCGGGGAAAACATCATCAGGGGACGCGTGAGAGTCGAGCATCCCCACACATTTGAGAGAGGGTGAAATTTCTGCTGCATTTTTTTTTTTTTTTTTTTTTTTGCGTCGCGTTGCGCGACATTAGGGGTCTCTGCTAAGCTTTTACTCTATGGCGGCGCCGGAGCAATGCCGGTCGGAGGCGCCGCCGCTTGATTTGGTTCGAATTAGCGCGATTCAACTGTAAATTCAATGCAAACATTCTAGCCGCATTCCTCGACTGTTACATACGCGTAGCGGCTCAGTGCACGTTTTGCATATGTGCGGGCCTTGAAAATTTGCCCATTGCCCACATTTTGCCCACATTTGCCCACTTGCTTAGCCATTCAGCATCTGCTGAATGTGATAAAAGTGATAATACCAGAATGCTGCCTCTGGTTTAAATCGCACTCAGTCGCCCCACAATGCATCCCAAACACGCAGTGCACAATCATAACCACAATGTGTTCAGGCTCAAGACAGTATTAATGCTTGGAAAAGTAGTGAACTAAGGGATGTGGTGCACTCATTGCCGCTTTGCATGATGGCCCAACATTCTAGATGAGTGGGGAGAAAATATGCACTGTGTACCTTGTAAAGCAAAGTAATTTTCGAATGTCAACACCCTCCCTCTACTTGTCGATGTGCAGAGCCTGCTTGCTCATACGATTTCTCATGTGCGTGACCAGGCCTTACAAGGAGTAAATAGCAATGCGCAGCATGGTCAAGCAGCAGTGGGAGAAACATCTAGGTCAGTGCTTCTTGGGACGGATGTGCAGAAGAGGAATAGTAAAGCTGTGCTAGTAAATTGAACTTAATGTTAAAACACCCACTCTTACTTTGAGAAGAGGCTGGATAAGTGAGATAAAAACAAGACAAATTGTATCGCCACCTTGGAAGTTACCATGCAATCTCGCCATGACGTCATTAATTTTGAGAGCGCCTGCTTATGGCCAGCTAAAGGCCAATTAGAATAAAATTTAGCTTTTGATAATCTGGTTATAAATGAGCAATATATGCTATGTAAGTAATATAATTTTTAATTTAGCAGTGTTTAAATAGCATCTCTGCTGACCCAAAACTGAGACCCAATGCTGTACACACATGCTGATCTCACTTTTGTGCTAGTTTTCAATGTTATTGGTTTTGTGCCATTCCTGGCAGTAATGGCGGCATTTGCTGTTTGCGTTGTGCCATTTTAACTCTAGTTACTGTGAGAAGTGAAAATTCAATTTAAGTTGGCAATATTTTAATAAAAATCGCTGAAAATTTCTTATCTTCAGAAAACAAAACTATCAAGTTTACAAATCTATAACTCAGCAGCAATATCACATTTCTGTAAACTACATCTAATAGTACATCTAAAGCGGAGAAAATTGATGTACTATTATACATGACTACACCACTGATGTGTGAGTAGAGCTTTTTCAATGCCCTCATAAACGTTGCAAAAAACTCGCGTAACATATGAATTGATGTATCAAATTTATACACTTTAGATGCTCTAATGGATTCAGTGTACAGAACTGCAATATCTGTTTTTGGTCCTGAGCTATGGGTGGTGCTTTTTTTTTTTTTTTAAACCTTACCACAAAGTTTCGCAGGAATAGCAACACCACTAGATTTTAGCTTTTTCTCTTGAATGCAACAAATTTCATTCAAATCGGTCACGAGGTTGCCTCGTAAAAGCATTTCTGCGTTTTACGTGTATTTGAATAGGCGGGGTATTCTAGTTGCCCCCGAGCTAAAGCTTCCTCTTAAATGGCAAACTTAGAGGCTTTTACTGTTTAGGGCACCATTTTTTATTTTATTATTATTATTATTTTCATATCTTGAAAATCACACTTATTGTCACAGCATGCCATCATTAAATCTTGTCCATCTGTGGTAGCTGTGGCGTGGCCTCGGTTTCAGTATTGCGTGGATTGAGAGTTGAAATTCAATAAATTAATATCTTGAATTGCGTGTGATTTTCAAGATTTTAAAAATATGTAGTGGTGCATTGAAATGTAACTGCCTACAAATTTGCCATAGAAACAGTTGCCTCTAAGGCTCTAATAAAGAAGTTCATCCACAATTTTTTATTAATTAATCTTTGGATATTCGCATTATTCACGGCAAAGTATCTCTGCCTTGCTGTTGAACTTATATTCAAGAACGCCGTGTTCGCTACGCTCATAGCCTTTTAATAAAAGGCTGGTAAAAAAAAAACATATATATTCAAGAAAGGGAAGCTGGGCATTTTATTTGTTCCGATAATAATGCCCCTTTGGCTGCCAAATGGATCAAAGTATGTTTTTGACAGAATCTTGTCTAATTTGGTGTTTTTCCCCTAAAGTGATGAAGCTGAGAGAGTGCTCTAAGAAGGAGCATGCTGTTCTCTGATATTGCAGCTGCCTATGAAAGTGGATACCGTGATGGGGCACCACCAGGGGGAAATTCGGCTGCGGTGAGTCTTGTGATATGCAGCACAGCTTGAGTGCATGAAATTACTTTCCCGCACTTTAACATTTAGTTGCATAGCATCTGCAGCCTACCGTGCTATCCTGCTTGTCATTCTGCATGATAACTGAATTGTCAGCTTTTTATTGAAAAAACAAGAAAACACATAACTAAGAGAAAGAACATTATTGGACTGAACACTTCGGCAGCCTTAGCAAAACCATGCAAGAAATGCCTTGCAATAAAGTATTAAATACCGCTTTTTTAAAACGTATGAAAGTAGCTGGCATAATGTGTTAGTACTTGCTTTTGAGTTGAATAAGAATGTTTGGCCGTTGATTAGCCGCATGTGGCCTGGCACTATTTCGGTGGTGTTCAGTATGTACATCTCGAAGCACCCTTTTGCTGAGGCACCAGCTAAGACATCACTTTCCCCGTCTGTAGCAAACAATTTGAAATGAAAGCTTTTCAAGTTTTATTGAACTCCCATGTTTAAACGTTCCGAACGCAATCTGGGATGCGAGTAGCCTTATTATGGAGAGAAACAATTGGCATACGTGTTTCTGTCTCAGTTATGCATAACAGCAAAATTGCTGGTTTTTTAAGAAGCGCGAATGCTTGCCTATAAAGGGCAGCATAAAATGACTATCCAGCCGTATATGCAGTTTTTCAATGTTTAGCATAAGGCCACAGTAGCTTTGACAGCTATACTAGACCTTTTGCTTCGGGTTGACACATTCACTTTTCTGTGCGTTGCCACTAAAACCGGCTTCACTTTTGCAGACTACTAATGCGGATGGGTATAACTACAGTCTGTATCTTGACGCTTGGTACAAAGCACTAACGACGACTGCAACATGACAGTGGCCACTTTTGACACACATCCTTCTCAGACACTGCTTGAGTAATGAAATAAAGCTTTTTCACTGACATATCATCTCATTGTAAGTGTCTGGTCTTTCTCCGCATGCTGACCTTGTGTGCATTTATCTCATGCAATATACCATATATGTACATCGTTTTTATTGTAGCTGTGTTAAGGAGGTTTTGGTGCCAGATACTCCTTTTCTCTCGCGTATCAGTTATGCATATATATAGCAATATCAGTCCTAATGTTTACAAAACACAAATGTCATTGGGAAGAGGCAGATGAAAACCTTTAGAAGCACTCCACCATGGAGATATTCCTCGCAGAAGCGGAAATAAGTGCTGCATTGTATTCTCTCTGGAGAGGTGTCGGTGTGAGCAGACACTTCAGGTTTTACACTAAATAAATCACCGAGTCTGCTACTGCATCTGGAACTTGAAAGTGGACAAAGGGTGTGCATGTGCATCATGCTTGGTATTATATTCTGCATGCCTTTCATGGCAGTTATGTAGATATCTTTTTTTTTTTTTTTTTGTAAGTTGACATACTTTGCTTAGCATGAAAAGTAAAACAGTATTTTTATTTTGCTTTGAATGTGTGCTTGTCGCTATGCTTTGCTTCATACCTGCTGCATGTCTTGTCTTTCCCATCTTCCTCTTACAAAGTGTTTACAAAGAATGTGCTAAGAAATGTTTAAAAATTCAGCTTCCTTACATATGAATAGTGAGGGTTTTTTTAGTAAGTTACACAGAGCACTTTCTAATTTCTAATAGTTTCCAGTTGCGTCAATTATGTTTTCAGTTAAACACTAACACTGGAACGATAATTGTTTGGCCTACTGATTATGTTGAAGCAGCGAAATGGCTGTTGTGAACCAATTTAGCTTCTTGAAATCGCTGCTGTCTGCTACTTTGCTGTAGCCAATGGCTATTCCAGTAATTTTTCACTCCTTGGTCCTGGTGCCAGAGCAATGACCAGAGATCTGGCCAATAATATCGTAGCGTAGAATGTTATCGCTACTTGTTCCGTGCCGTAGAGATGAGGCGAGCATACAGGAGATCCGTAGACATTTTACTGATTTGGTTTATTTGGCCTTTAGTTACTCGAATTAGATACTTGCACATGAGATAACTATGACATCTGAGCAGCACTCGCTGTGACCTACTCTCTTGATGTTTCCGACGCGAACTCCTGCCGGGCGCCTCCGGAAGCGTCCCATAAAGCAAACAAAACACCAATCAGAACCGGAACCAGTCAGGCCACACAGATTCAAATACGTGCAGCCAATCGTCGGCAGGCTTTGCCGAGTTAGAACTCGGTGACAGCAGTCTGCCTAAAGAATTATAGCTCAAAGTAAAGTAACAACATGGATGGATGGATGGATGAGGCTGAACTCTTTAAACCGGGCGGTGGCATACACCACCTAGCCATGACACACAGAAAACTACACAGAAAACACACAGAAAACTACAGAGACAGCTGTTGGGCTTTTGACGAACTAGAGCGAAGAACAACTGTCGGTGTCTAGAAAGAGAAAGTGCACAAAAGGAGTCGAGAAGCATTTGCCAAACAGTTTGGGAAATCAGAAGACGGGGCTGACGCCACCTGTCCCCAGTGCAAAGGCGGCTGACAACACGGTCACCCGGCCTTAGATTCCCCCAACTCGGGGGTGAAAAGACACTTTACGAGAAAGAAAAGAACACTCCTACACAACACAGGCGACGAAGAAACGTAAAGACAAACAGCTACGCGAGAATATCGTGGCATGACATGTTATAAGACGTGTCACTGCCACACTTAGTCACTTTTTTTTTTTTTTTGTACATTCATAAGCATTTCACCATCAGCAATGGCATTGTTGGTGCTGTGCATTGCATTCTGGCACAT